>NC_138231.1:40265283-40437783 GCF_964197995.2 Scardinius erythrophthalmus
TTTATAGATCCACTATATTAGACTACAAAAGTTCACAACACATTCAAAAGTTTGGGGTCAGTAATTTAAAAAATAATAATAATAATACTTTTATTAAGCAAAGATGCATTACATTAATCAAAAGTAACAGTAAAGACATTTACATTGTTAAAAAGTGCTGTTCTTTTGAATCATCCTGAAGTTATGGAAGCTTGTTTTCGTCACAGAATAAAACATTTTAAAAAATAATTGCAACTTTTTATCTCACAATTGCGAGTTTACATCTTGCAATTCTGACTTTATTTCTCAGAATTGCGAGATATAAAGTCAGAATTGCGTGAAATAAATTCGCAATTGCGTGTTATAAAGTCAGAATTGCGAGATATAAAGTCAGAATTGCGTGAAAAAGTCGCAATTGCGTGTTATAAAGTCAGAATTGCAAGATATAAAGTCAAAATTGCGTGAAATAAAGTCGCAATTGCGTGTTATAAAGTCAGAATTGCGAGATATAAAGTCAGAATTGCGTGAAATAAAGTCGCAATTGCGTGTTATAAAGTCAGAATTGCGAGATATAAAGTCAGAATGGCGTGAAATAAATTCGCAATTAAGTGTTATAAAGTCAGAATTGCGAGATAAAAGTCAGAATTGCGTGAAATAGTCGCAATTGCGTGTTATAAAGTCAGAATTGCAAGATATAAAGTCAGAATTGCGTGAAATAAATTCACAATTGCGTGTTATAAAGTCAGAATTGCGAGATATAAAGTCAGAATGGCGTGAAATAGTCACAATTGCGTGTTATAAAGTCAGAATTGCGAGATATAAAGTCAGAATTGCGTGAAATAAAGTCGCAATTGCGTGTTATAAAGTCAGAATTGCGAGATATAAAGTCAGAATGGCGTGAAATAAATTCGCAATTAAGTGTTATAAAGTCAGAATTGCGAGATAAAAGTCAGAATTGCGTGAAATAAAGTCGCAATTGCGTGTTATAAAGTCAGAATTGCAAGATATAAAGTCAAAATTGCGTGAAATAAAGTCGCAATTGCGTGTTATAAAGTCAGAATTGCGAGATATAAAGTCAGAATTGCGTGAAATAAAGTCGCAATTGCGTGTTATAAAGTCAGAATTGCGAGATATAAAGTCAGAATGGCGTGAAATAAATTCGCAATTAAGTGTTATAAAGTCAGAATTGCGAGATAAAAGTCAGAATTGCGTGAAATAAAGTCGCAATTGCGTGTTATAAAGTCAGAATTGCAAGATATAAAGTCAGAATTGCGTGAAATAAATTCACAATTGCGTGTTATAAAGTCAGAATTGCGAGATATAAAGTCAGAATGGCGTGAAATAGTCACAATTGCGTGTTATAAAGTCAGAATTGCGAGATATAAAGTCAGAATTGCGTGAAATAAAGTCGCAATTGCGTGTTATAAAGTCAGAATTGCGAGATATAAAGTCAGAATGGCGTGAAATAAATTCGCAATTAAGTGTTATAAAGTCAGAATTGCGAGATAAAAGTCAGAATTGCGTGAAATAAAGTCGCAATTGCGTGTTATAAAGTCAGAATTGCAAGATATAAAGTCAGAATTGCGTGAAATAAATTCACAATTGCGTGTTATAAAGTCAGAATTGCGAGATATAAAGTCAGAATGGCGTGAAATAGTCACAATTGCGTGTTATAAAGTCAGAATTGCGAGATATAAAGTCAGAATTGCGTGAAATAAAGTCGCAATTGCGTGTTATAAAGTCAGAATTGCGAGATATAAAGTCAGAATGGCGTGAAATAGTCACAATTGCGTGTTATAAAGTCAGAATTGCGAGATATAAAGTCAGAATGGCGTGAAATAAATTCGCAATTACGTGTTATAAAGTCAGAATTAGGGCTGTCACTTTACGTTCGAAAATCGATTGCACAATCGATCGGACCAACCAACGCAAGTTTCGAAAACGAAAATAGAGAATCGATTTTAACGGTCTTTTCTCGGAGCGCGTCCAGCTCGTCACGATACGCCCGCAGCGAACGCGCGTCACACAGCAACTACAGGCTCTGACAAACACGCATAACAGCAAAGCATAATGTGTCTCTTTTTACAACAAAACTGGGAATTCTGCCGGTATGCAGACAGTCTCATGCATACAGATACAGATTCGGGCTACAATCGCCTACTTAGGCGAAATTTGTTTGACGTTTCTAATAGTAAACACAGCCATATTGAAGACTGCAGTAATGTTTTTCATTGATGTTATGGCAGTCCGAAAACGAAATTTGGATTTATTGTTTTTCGAGAATGTTGCACTCCTGTTTGTTATTGTGCACGAAACTTCACGCCAATAAATCATCAAGAATATTTGCTGACTTGTGCGCGTCTCAAGCGCCCTCTTTACATCCGTCCTAATGCCTGTTAGTTGTCCGTGGATTTGCCCATATTTGGCGTTTAAAATAGAAACGTCTTCAGACATGGAAAATCGATTTTACAATCGATTCAATGAACACTTATGTCTCAAAAATCGAACAGGATTTTTTCACAAAAGTGACAGCCCTAGTCAGAATTGCGAGATATAAAGTCAGAATTGCGTGAAATAAAGTCGCAATTGCGTGTTGTAAAGTCAGAACTGCGAGATATAAAGTCAGAATTGCGTGAAATAAAGTATTAGTACACTGAAATTAGTACACTGAAAAGAATTAAGCAACACAACTGTTTTCAACATTGACAGTAATAAGAACATTTTCTTGAGCACCAAATCAGCATATTAGAATGTTTTTTGAAGCATCATGTGACACTGAAGACTGGAGTAATGATGCTGAAAATTCAGCTTTGCCATCACAGGAATAAATTACATAATATTAACTACATTTTTTTGTTCAAACACATGCAGGCCTTGTCCACACCAATACGTTTTAGTTCACTCTCCAACGTGGATACATTTGAAAACGCTGTTTTCGCACTGTAGTGTGGACTTATAAACAGAGGTATTTGAAAACAATGAAGCATGTTTAGTCATGTGACGCATATTCATGATTTTTCCTGCAGTGATTTTTTTTTGCCATGTTTAACTGAAAGAACGAGCAGAAAGAGAGAGATTTTATCTTACAAAGCTATGAAATCCAGTGGTAAAATCACAGCTTTTTAAAAAAGAAAAAAAAAAATGGCAAGAAAGGATGAAGAAAAACCCTGATATTGTTCTGATAGATATTCATGTTTATACTGGTATTGTGCCTGTTATGGGCTATTCACTTTCACACAGTTGCTAAAATATTTTTCTTTGCGCACTCTTCATATCACAATCCTGCAAAGACGACATAATTTACTCGCATTCGCTGTCCTGCGACAAAACATGAGAGCAGTCGCGTTTTAGACCAAACATATAATGGTGAGTGAGTGCGACCAGGACGCATCAGTGAATGCTGAGATATTTTGCTAAATAAAATTATCCTGCCAGAAGAAATGTGAGTTAACTTGTGAGGAACTCGTCTTATTCCATCTGTATCATCTCAGTGAGCTTTTATGAGGGTTTACCATAGACTGTAAAATAATATTGACGTAGTGTCCGTGACGTCACCCGTAGGTTTCTGAAGACCGTTTTTGAAGCCTAAAGTGGGCGTAGCCGACCATCGCCATCTTGGCAGCGCGTCACTCCCGAATTTATTTATTTTTACAGTCTGACAATGAGCTGGGGTAACGTGACGGCTAACAGACAGCAGACAAACTGCTAATGATGACTAATGACCACTGCAGCGGGAATCCACCTGTCACTCAAAAGTGGACACACCCTTAATTATGCAGAAATTTAAGGCTTAATATAATTTAAACGGATGAGTTATAAAAACATTCACCCCCCTCACAGTTGTCATGAAGGGCAAAATTAGCTGTATAGACCAAAGCCACTTTTTGCACCAGGCTGTAAACATGTTTTTTTCTGCTGTAAAGTTGGGAATTTCAACATGGGGGAGATGCAGATCTGACTCACTTTTGCAGCCAGCCTCAAGCAGCCAGTTGATGAATTGCCGTTTAATTCACTTCTGTGTTGGTTTCAAGAGAGAGACAGGGAGGTTGTTGCTTGGGGTTTACGCATGTGCAGTAAGGTGAATTTAGTGATTTCCGAAGGTTCAGTGTGTATGGGAATCTTTTGGAAAATGCTAGTGTGGACAGAGAGCATTCTGAAAATGGCGAAAACGCTGTTTTCAAATGCATCCGGATAAATGTAGACGTAGCCGCAGTCTTGGTGAGCAGATGAGACATCTTTCAATTACATTAAAAAAATCTTACTGACCCTAAACTTCTGAACAGTAGTGTAGATTAATCCATTCAGCAGAAGCGTTAACCCAAAACAATTCCAATGCATCATTTTAACAACATGCACAGGATTCGAAGCCATGACCTTAATGTTGCTAGCGCCATACTTGACTAATTGAGTTGCAGATGCTCATAGAGGCCTGTACACTGATGAGACTAGAGCTAACATACTTCGCTGTAGCATTTTTGTAGTATGTTTGTGTGTGTGTGTAAGTATGTTGAGTTCTTGTTAGATCTCTGAACGTCTGTTCAGAGTTTGTGTGTTTTCCACAGCTGTGAGATGTTAAAACTGGTTGTTATCATTGCTGGCTTGAGGTCTTTTAGTAACTGTGGGGGTTTCAGCTACCAAAGACTTGACCAAACTAGACAGATCCACACAAAACATTATTACCTAGGAAAATTTAAGATTTATAGATCTTTTTATAGTAAACAGATGCAGTCCTGGTAGAAATAATGATGATTTATACACATGCACACATTGAACTGGACTTTGATTACATTACTTTCTTATTCAGGAAGTCATATTTTCCAAATGTTTAACTCTGAGCTGTAAAATTTTATACATACATATATTATATTTATATATAGAAAGTGCATGTGTGTGTGATTTCAATCACATTCTTGTGCACATCTGTCTCTATGGTAAGATATATATATTTTTACATTTTAGGTTAACATTGCTTAAATTCACTTGTGATGTGATTATAGGAATCTGTTTTATAAGTTGATAAAGGCTGAATTAAATAAAAACATAGAAATAGTGAAGAGTAGTACGCTACTATGCTATTCTGCAATTCTTAACCCTGAGTACAGCTCTGTTAGCCAAGCGAATCAGGTCAAAGCAAACATAGGTTGTCTCTAAATCAAATCAAGCTTGACCACTATAATTTAATACTGTATGTTTGAGTCTCTTTCTATTTCAATCTCTGCCTTTGGACAGTTGTTGATGCACACAGTCTCAGGGTCAAAGACGAGCATTTTAAGGAGTCCACAGTCCAGTGAAGAAAATCCTTTGCCTTCTCTTTCGTATCATTCTTATTTTCATCCAATTTTACTTGTAAATGTCTCTTACATATCTTGTAGACTTATGCAGGATTTTAGATAAGATTATTCAATATTAAATATAAATATAACTAGTCCAAATCGCTATTACTTGAACTATGGATTGTATAGACAAGATACTATAAAATATACTGTAAAATGTACTACAATACTATCCCTTTGACATTGTTAATGTTACAACCAATTGTTTTGTATTCTCTCGTTTCTTTCTCTCTTTTGTTTTGGAAGTGTTTGTGTCCAGGTACGGTGCTGATTGGCTCCTGCAGGCTAATGACTGTCTCATCTCTTGATTGGTGCATTCGATTCCAGGCACACCTTAAAAGTCCTGATGTCACTTCCTTCGGGGGAGAACATTGTGTTGTTGTGAGGACAGAATTGTTGGTTTTGGTGGCTGTGTATGCGTGATTAGATGAATTTTGACTGTTAAGAGTGATCGTTGTTTGTTCTCTGAAAAGAATTACAGATTGTAAGTAGGAAACTGTTTGGTATTTCGACCGTATTGACTGTTACTGACAATGATTTGGATTTCCCTTTTAACACTGTTTGCTTGAGCTTGTAAATAGTTTGTCTATCATTGTAAATATCTTGATGGTTTGGGAAAGTAAGGAGTTTGATGCCATTATAGTTTATTGTAAACCTTTTGATCTCTGTTTTGGCTAGGAAGTTAGATTAATATATTGTACTTTTATTTTATTTTATTTTGGTTAGGTTTTAGGAAAGAGGTTAAAGTAAGAAAGTTTTGTCTGTTATTTTGGCCAGGTCAACTCCCAAAGAAAAGGTCCCTATTTATTTATTTTGACTTGTATTTTTTTTTTGGTTTCATTAAACTCTCAAAAGATTCCTCGCTTCCACTCTCTCATTTCATGTTGCGCCCTTTACCCCCTAGACGGGGCGTAACAGATAAACACTCTAAAACACAATTCGCTATGGGATATTAGTCAGAATGTTTTAACAAATGTTACTGCTCTCAGGAGGCAGGTTATTGCATAAACTGTAAATAAAGACTTATTTTACAGAGGCATTGAGGCCTCTCGAGTGTATATTCAATACAGGAAATGTCAATACTTATCACAGAACAATCCCTCTAGTTAGAAACAATAAAACGTAGTTTGTACCATTTACATTTGTACAAGGCCATCGTTAAAATTCACAAGAGTATTTTTATGGGTGGACCCCCTCTGCTGTTCTCTTCTGGACTCGTTTGTCATATACAAGTGCAATCACACACAGTACTATCACTGTATCATTCCAACATTCCAAAGTCTCTGAATCATTTGAACCCATTTCATAGCAGAGGCACAAAAAAACAAAAAGGAAAATAGCAGCGCAGAGAAATGAGTGTTACACTCCGGAGTTATTTTTGACCACAAAACACTGATTAGAACACTGAACATACAATCCCAGTTATAAATCATTTGAAAACATCGAACCAAGTTCATTCAGTCTCGAACATGTAACAAGTGCTTTCAGACTTGTCTTAAAACAACTGTGTCCAATAACACATAATGACTCCTTTTTCAACAAGTCTCTATAAAAACCATAGACAGACCACAGTGATGGCTTCAACCCTACTATTATGAAACAGACCCATCGTTCATCTTCTGAGCAAACCCAGCTGAAACGTTCACTGAGCTTAACCTCTTTTGCAGAGTGCGTGTAGTGACACTCCTCTTAAATCATGCTCGTTCTTTCCACTCATTCCATTTCACTCTCTCTCTAATCTGTGTGTCAACGATCAGAGTTGTCCTCTTTGTAGGAAGTGCTGATAAGATTATTGTCATGATTGTGTGTGTTGAGTTAACTTTCACAACTGCTTGTTTCGCCCTTTTGTTGACCCAGAAAAAGTCACTATGTCAGCTAAATGACAAGAAAGACCATATTTGGGGCTTTTAGGCCATGTCTGTTTTATGTTACCATACTCCAAAAGTTGACAAAATTAACTTTCAGCAGATATCAGGGCTCTAGAATAGTGGGAATATAGGCGGTGGGTGAACCAACTCCAGGGTAAGGCTAGATGCGCATCTTCTTTAACTCTTTCCCCGCCAGTGTTTTTGATCATTTTCACAAAGATTCATGGCCCCAGAATATTTTGTTGTATGAATATGCAATATATCAAATGTATTTTTTCTTATCAACACTTGAATGTGGGTAAGTTTAATAAAAAAAAGCAACATTTTGAGCAAAAAGCTGAGAAAATAGCGTTTTTGTCAAAGAAGATGCAGAAGATGCACAAATCACGTTGTAAATAGAAACCTTTGACGCTCTCAAGAGCACAAACACAGAATCTCTTTCAACAATATGCTATTAATATAGAAAAAAACTGATCCTAGACCAGCAGTTGTGGGCAGCTCTTCCCTCTAAAAACAATGGATTGGATTCAGAATGACGATCAAAATGGAGTAAATCGAGTCCATAAACACCCTTAATGCTTGCACAGACCTATAGCTCGTTCTGGATTGACATTTCATTCAGTAACATTAGACAGTTTTGATTCATATGCTGTTTAATGTTGGTGATCGCGTTATTTTATGCACATGATTACATATGAGATTGCTGGTTTCTGCATCTTCTTCGCATGTGTTTTGATCAGGAGACTTCAGAAGATGCGTGATAGCGCCCCCATACCGCTTAACAGTGAAAACACGGAAAGCCAGAAACGTCCTTCAATGGCAGGGAAGCATTTCTCACAAATGACGGAAATGTCTGTCAGGGAAAGAGTTAAAAACATTTAAATAGAATACTGCTCAACGCTGCAAATCACGTTGTAAATAGAAACCTTTGACGCTCTCAAGAGCACAAACACAGAATCTCTTTCAACAATATGCTATATTAATATAGAAAAAACTGATCCTAGACCAGCAGTTGTGGGCAGCTCTTCCCTCTAAAAACAATCAGAAGCAGCAGCAGGGGTTTGGCCAGGGGTTTGGCTCACCAGGTTTCTCACCCTTCACCAGCATATGATCATTAAAATCTTAGACACATCACTAGAGCAGTTTACAATTCCTAAGTCCTGAGTTCCACAAGCCAATAACAATTCCTTTGTAGTACTGCCAGATAAAGTTAATGAAAAGTTCATTTACAATATTTAAAGTTGTTCCAACCAATTTGTGTATGCAACTCCAATACTTTCTGCATGAACTAACAACTAGTCGCAAGCCCAAATTCTATTAAATCGCACCTGTAACCAGTGACAGTGATTAAAGTAAATTAAATATCAAAGGCGTCCATGAAACTAGAAATGATCATCACATCATCGCTGATTAACCAACAGCAGTTTAAATGGAGAGTGAAGCACTGATCATAACTCTGTCTCTGTATGTTATGAAAATACACTACACACACGAGACATGCTGGTGTGCAGCTCAGTTCTTTTGCACTGTATGACATGACGGACAACTAGTTGTCCAGTCCGGTTCACACAGTGGGGATCAGTGGGGTTATTGAAAAAAAAAAAAAAAACACGTTTTGAATAAAATAATAATAGTAAAATCTTGGGTTTTTATTTTGTTTTTATTTATTTTGGTGGAAAAACTTCCCGACCCCTGCTCTAGACTATCATTTGGGAGCAGTAGCACGGGTATAGTTCTACAAATGAAGGCTCCAGCACCTGATTTGGTAGCACTAAAAATAATTGGTGTCATAATATTACACAAATTATAATAGTAATAATATACATTTTTAGTATTACTAATTTTGTTTCTTGGAAATGCACATTTGACTGTAATTTGAATTGACAGCAAAAGTAAAACGTTTGCAAAAAAAAGTCAGCAAAAGTTTGAGCTGTTTTTGTTGATGAAAATAAATTTACATTTGTTTAAAAAAAAAAAAAGTAACAATCTCATTTTACATGGTAAAATCTAAATATTCTGATTGAGTTAGAACTTAGTTAATAAGAGTTAGTAACTCTTATTAAAATTGGTCTTCCATAGTACCATACATTTGTAGATCATGATAAACAGGTAAAACCATGCATAGCACCTCAGTCATGCAAAAAGTAACTATATGGTTTCTATGCCTAGCCCGAACACATTTAGTATAAATAAAAATGCAAAAAAGGATATATCTAACAAATACTGTGATTATATTCAATATCTTTAATACATTTAAAGCTACAATACAGGTATGTCATTTTTTTCATCGCTAGGGCTCGCTAACCTCTTCCAATAACAAAGGCGTAGGTTGATGACGCAAGTGAAGAATTAAAAAATTCTTGGAAACACTTAGGATAATTTAAGAACACAATTCAAAGAAATATATAACACTGTGCAAGTGGCTTTTGGATATTTTAATACAATATTCTTAATTTTTTACCTTTAATACATGTGTCCATTAATAATAGGCCTATAATAAATTGCTATATAATATGTTTACAGTTAGCGTTACTACAGAAAATCCATGGTAAATGTTGGTGATTTGTGGATTGAAAAGCCTTCTAACTGGATAATTTTGTTTTCTACATCAGTGTTGTTAAAATGTCATTGCTGGTTCTTCTGGCTTTGAACTATAGTTTAATCACAGAGACATTTATGGTTTATATCGGAGAACTCTGCGGTGGACTTGAAAGCTGTTTAGTGGTGGCGTTATCGAGATGGCCAGCGAGTAGCTTGTGCTGCTCTTTCTTTTAGCCGTGCTGATAAATGAGCCATGTGACGCGGTTTAAATGAGTTGCACTGTTTTGTCCCACAGTTGGCGTATTTACCATTTAACATTTCTCATACACAACAGAAATGGCACCGCTTACCAGTTTAACAGATTGGTGATGGCAACAGTGTGACCTCTAACAAATTTCAGCCGCACCGACAGAAAAACATTTAGTCGCAGTCTAGAGCCCTGAGAGCCCCCACACATAACCACAAAATAATAAATATTTTTCTTTCAGAGAAACTGACCAATACTGATACTGCAAGACCCAAGTGCATATAGAAATTTCTAGCATAAATAGCATGGTTTTGCCAGGCTATGATTTAAACTGATAGCAACTGGCTATTAATACAAAAAAAATTCTATATATACACCACTCAAACTTCCTGTTTTATTAGGAAATACATCAACACAGGAAATAAAAATGCATTCGTCAAAACATTTCATGGGGTTGTTAAATGTGAATGTGTGGCTGTGTGTGTGTATGTGTGTGTTTGACCTTAGTCACCGCCAAGTCTTGAAATGTTTTCCTCTAGTGTGGGAAGGCCAAAATAACAGGACAAACGCAGACAGGGATGTTTTGTACAGTACATTTCGAACTGAAAGAAAACAAGGGAGAAAAAAAAAGAGTTTGATAATGCAAAAAAACAACTTACCCTTGGTGTGGGAGGCCCGTGGTCGTCAACAAAAGTGGATTCTCCTGTGAAGAAAACAGAGTGTCAGAGTGAGCTGCTTACATGCAACATCTGTTATTTAGTAAATCATAAGCTTAGAGAACAATGCAGGCAAAAAATAAACTTTTTTAGCGCATTTAGTGAAAAACTATATTTTGGAATAGAGCAGACTCAGCATCTGAGATGTATCTGCAATGAAATCTGCATGGGAGCCAGATGAAATCCACTGTGCGGAAACGGAAGAAGTGTGTTTTCGTGGGTGTTTGAGAGAGAAACAACGCCTTCTGTGATACAGTAGTGGCTAAGTAAAAAGGAGACACTCTTTCATCTCAAACAAGGGTCTACTCTTTAATCCCCACTCCAGATGGCATGCTGGAATCAGTGATGTTCTTCTTGTTAAAGGGATCGTTCATTCAAAACATAATTCATCATTTACACACCCTCATGTCTTTTAAAACCTGCACGACTTACTTTCTTCTGAGGAACAAAAATGAAAAATTTAGAACGTGCAAGCTGCTCTTTTCAATGAAAGTGAATGGTGACCAAGATTTTCATTGAATCAACATCATAAATTACATTTCGGTCAGTTCCTCACACAAACTACGGCCTCCAAAGACTTCAAAGTCATATAAAGCCCCTTTCACATAGCGCGATGATCCCGGTAAATTGCCAGAACGGCTTCTGTGTGAATGCAAACACGACCCGGGATTAAAGCCGGCATCGATGCCGGCTTGGGGACCTAGTAACATTGCCGTGTTCAGTCCCGTCCCGGAACGCACGCTGTGTGAACAAACGCCGTAATAATGCCGTGTCGAAGTGATGCCACTGAAGCCGGGATCGTTCGCCAGCTAGTGAAACGGTATGTAATGCGCAAGTTTATGATCGAATCAGAGAAAAAAAATGCACAAGCGTGGTTTCTCGAGAGAGAAATCGCAGCTCATAAGCAAACTTAAGACGCTACTGAGACATTACAAGTCACATCGATGTCACGTGTCTTTGCGGGATTTTTACGGGTTGTGTGTGAACGCACTTTCTGTTTCCGGAAAATCACTGGCAGTGTGAATGAACCAAAATCAAACGAACCCGGGTCAAATCTTAGGTCACTTTATCCGTGTATTTTCCGGAATCTCTGTGTGAAAGGGGATTAAGTCATATGGTCATATGGACCACTGTTATTCTGCTTTTATGGTGTTTTTTTTTTTTGGAGTTGGTCCCCATTCACTTTCATTGTGTTGAATAGAACAGCTCAAATATTTAGCTAACCGTTTCATTTTGTGCTGCACGCATGAAAAACAGTCATTCAGGCTTGGACTGACATGAGGGTGAGTATTTTCATTTACACATTAAGGTGCACTGCTCCTTTAATGCTATCTGTTGCGCTCTGCCTGTGTCCGTCTGCTGAATAAATAACCTATCAAGCAACACAGAGCTGCTATACTTCTCAGCCTATCTTCAACTTTCTCAGTTTGAGGCTGAGCTACAGAATGAGATATTCATAGACAGAGATTGATGCATTCTCATCCTCTGAGCAAAAAGTCATAAAGCTTGAATAGTTTTTCAGCACAGATAAATCACAAACAGAAGGAACAACAAAGAGAATGTACGGTTCTAGACTGATGGTGGCAGTAATGTAACATCTTTCAGCATGTGATACAGTATATGTAAAGAAAAGTAAATACACTCTCTTGAGACATGATTCTTGTGTTTACCGAATTATATACACTACACTACTATTCAAAGGTTTGGGGTCAGTTTAACGTCCATACCTTTTATATGTCAAAAGAAAATTTGATTTCTCAATTCATGACCCCTTTAACAAATAGGATAGATATCCGATCAGTAAAAATGCATGAAGTGACCAGGTGTAAACAAGCCCTGTGATGAAGTTCAGAAGAACATAATTTATTTGAAATAGAAAGTCATAAAGTCATTTTTTAGATCAATTTAATGTGTCCTTGCTGAATAAAAGTAATAATTACTGTCAAAAATAATCTCAGTTTCTATGTAATCCATCAGAAGAATCCATCAGACCTCATGTTCCTCGTTTAGTGGCTGTTGTCAGCACTGAGATCGTGTTAACAGGACCATATGTCTTTAACCACGCATACTATGTGTACACTACACTTATGAACTCGTACACTGCTGACACACAAGACATGACTAAGTTGATTCAGTCTAATTATCCACAGTCTATTCATTACAAATGCAATTTGTCAATTTAAAGCTGCAGTCCGTAGTTTTTCCTCTTTGTCGCCATCTCTGTTTGAAATCTGCAATCGCAGAATGATCAACTTTACGTGGGTTGTGCCTCGGGACGGCACTGCGCGGATGAATCCAATGTTTTGAGGAGAATGTGCGGCTGTCAGACACTGGTGCCGGTGTGGAGACTGTCATTCGCAATAACAGATTCTACTTTTTGGATTTTTCACCGGAAAATGACGTCTGAACAAGTAACATCCACTTTTGTTCTGACCAACTAAGGGAAAAAAGCATTGCAGTAAATCACACTGATTAAATCTAACGAGCGCTTATCATATCACGTCAAACCGTGCAAATTATACTTTGATCTCAAATTGTTAATGTTAACAACATCAGCATTGCGTGACTACATTTAATGCCCTTCCGATATTTATCCTGTTTTCGCATGGACCCGGTTGCAGTCTCTTTTTCTGTAGCCACTCCGAAGTCTTTTGCATTTTACAACGGATGAATCTCCAGTTGTCACTGGTGATTGTCATTTGAACCTTTCTGGATCCGCCATCAAATTGTTAAAGGGATACTTTAGGATTTAGCATTAAACTTTGTATTAGTAGAAAACCTGTAGTATTTTCGAATTACCGTGCTTTCCTCCCTCATGTCCCCCTGAGACGAGAGATTTATGTATTTTTTGTCCGGAAAAAATCCTCCGATGACGCAAAAATCGTCATTTTGCGTCATCGGAGGATTTTTTGGCCAGAGGCTAAAGACTACAGCCAGTAGTAGGGGCTGTCCCGCATGTTTTCAACCCGCCCATAGAGGGTGGGATCTCACTCACAGAATGTACACAGTGTCGGCCATCTTTCTTTGGAAGCTAAACTAGCAGGCTCTTGTTCTGTGGAGAAAGCTGAGTAGTAAGGGTTACCATCCTCTTTTTCCCGGACATGTTCGGCCGTCGAGATCGTCCAAAATGTCCGGGATTCGGCTTTTGCTTTCTGCAGTCGCCATTCATTGTTTACATGCACACCTTTTGTTTCAATCTAACTGAATTCATTCCGATTGGTGAATCTGAATGTAGTGTTTACATGAACGCTAAATAAGTGATCGGCTGATGTGCGTTTTAACATTGCTAAGAAAATTCCCGCTCCTCCGTGAGAGATACGAGACCGGTGCGTCTCACAGGTGTCGTTCATCAGTAATCACGCCACCGGCCTCGCGCCATTCTCCCGCGCCCCTCAGCCTCGTCCTGCTCGCCACAGTAAACATAATGAATGGCGACTGTAGAACGCAAAAGCCGAATCCCGGACATTTTGGGCGATCTCGAAATCCCGGGAAAACTCGTCACGGAGACTCACTAGTAGCCTAGTCTTGTTGTTTAACTGCGCTCTCTTACCGGTAGGCGTGGCTTGGGAGTGGCCTCCTAGGGCAGCGAAGCAAGTGCATTCTGGGAGTTGTTGTCTTTCATCCACATAAGCCAAAAATACATTTTATGGCTTTTCTCAGTCTAGAAAGCTCCAAATTCAAAAATAATTTCACATTTCTTCTACATAAATGACCTATTTTAAATACACATTCACCTTTCCAGAGGTGAAGTATCCCTTTAAGTTTAATTATATCAAGTGCTGTAAGAAAAGGCTATAAATCTCCACCTCCAACATCCTCACACGCAACAAAGCCTACTAGCCGGGACTCCTTCTTTATGTGGACAGATGTGACGTAATGACATGCTCGAATTTCCTGCGGAAATCCACCAGTACCACTGGAATTAAAAACATTATTACAAGCTTAACGTTTTGAATCGAGCTAAGGCAAACAGATAGTTTTGAACACTGGCTGGTTATGTACTGTCATGAGCTGGGTTTGTTCTCTCTCTCTCTCTCTCTCTCTCTCTCTCTCTCTCTCTCCACCTGTTCATCGTTGCAATTAGCGTTCGCCGCTGCTTCTCTGTGACACCTGTAGTCTCATTACTTTCTCTCTACTTCTAGCATTTGTTCTCCTTGTTCTTTGTCGGATTATTACGTGTGTACATGAGTCATGCCTGTGTTATATGTTATCTCCATGAAGATTTACCTTGTATTATCTTGTCTAGTCTAGAGTTGTGCTTGTCTTGTGTGCTTTCTCTGCCCTGTCACCCTGCTGCTAGTCTTCTCTATGCGGCTTTGTAGCCACTTACAAGGACTGTGTTACTACCCTACGTGAATTACCAGCTCTACCACCAAGACAGGAGTCTTCCGTTTCTGCTGACCTCCTGTAAAGTACACAGATTTTGAGTTTTTCCAGTTCTGCGGCGTTGCACGACAGACTGCCTATGTCAATTCTTCATTAAAGACTATTGCAAGAACTTGCCTTTGCACGTGGATCCTGTTTCTTCTGACATGTACTTGCTCAAAAATGTATTTTGGATAATTTTTAACCCAAAAAAGTTATGGACTGCAGCTTTAAGTGAAATGCAGATATTTTTTTTTTAATGTTTTCATAATATTTAAATGAAGTTAAAAAGTAATAATAAAGTTATTTGTACTATATATTTATAATATAGTTATTATAGTAAGTGTCTTTCAAATGGTTTGAGATAAATCCCAAAGGAAATAAAAAAAATGTGGTGAGCTTATAAACCGTTCTCTGGATTAATTGAACGATTGGTTGATGGCAATATAGTAAAATATCCTGTTTTAGAATAAAAGCATCATGTAAATGTCAAGTGACAAACTCTTGATATAATTCGTGTTACATTTTCAGCATTGCAATGTCTTCAAAATGGAATAAAAGTAGCCATGCTATACTGCTGTAAAAACTGTCCATTTAAGCCTCAGAATGACCTTGTCCTAAAATGTACTACTATAAGGATTAAGTAGTTTGTGGGGGGCTTGCTCAATTATCCACCGAAAGCCCAACTGCCCCGTTTACCCCCCATGCCGGCACCCTCGGACCAGGCTTTGGTCTGCATTGCACTTCATCTGATAATGGACCTTCATAACCCCTCAAAGCCAATTAGCACCTGCACTAACTACCCGTCCCGGCTGCAGTCGTCTGGGGTCAGATTCTCAGACTCCAGGCAAGTCATTCAGGTCGCCAGGCTTGGAAATAATTGGAGACCAACGCAGCAGAGATGCAAAACGTAAACAGAGGACTTCTGCAATGATTAGCATGGGCCAGTTGCATGAAACAGAGAGTGGGCGAAGGCTGGAAAGAAATCAAGCAGCGGTGCATTTCTGTCAACTATATTTATAGGTTGTGTTGAAGCTGGTTAAAAGCTTGCTTTGGTTATGAGAGGATCATTAATAACCTATAATTAAGACACAAAAAGTCATAATGACATTGATGGAAAAAGCCACTAACTTGGCATACTCAGACACTAAATTCCCCAGAAGGAACATTTAAAAACAAAATCAATCGTTCACATAAAGTATCCTTTTTTGGCTTTCACAAAGCAAAACATTCTCTAAAATGGAATTTTAGAAAAGCTGGCTTGGCTTAGGAATGCTGTTGTTGTGTCGGAATTCCATAAACGTATGCTTTCGGCATGTAATGTTTAATTAGGAGTTATGAAATTGGTGACTCTTTAAAGTATGGTTTAGAGATGAGGAGAGCCAGAAATATTCCAGAGGCAGAACAGGAAGCCACACAGAGTCGAAGTCTCCGTCGTGAGGTACACAAAACACAAAAGCCGCGGGCTATTTTCATCTAGTCTACATTTTCAAATCATATCCCGTAATAATCTGTGACCGCAGGTAGAACATTCTCGAGACGTTTGAGTACTATAGGAGATTCTAAACATGAAGATTAAAGCAAAAAACATCTGGCTCTTGCTCAACATTCTTGTGAACTCAAAGTCTGGTTTGATCTGATTTTAGGGAACAAGCAAGCCAACCATGCAAACAGTGTCAGCATGAACCTGTTGTCAACAGACGGCCCTCAATGAAATAAATGTATCTTCCATTATACAGTAGTCAACATTTGAAGTGGATCAAAACCTTTCTTCAAAGTTATACAAACATTTTGAACAATACCCGTTCTTGTCTTAGGAGAACTTTGATTAACTTTTTTGATCCACTTCAAATGTTGACTACTGTAGATATTTTTCCTTTTCCTTTTTTTCCCCACTATTATATAATGTGCCCAGATGATCATGGAACAATAACCTGGAGCTAATTTGAGATAATAAAAAGTTGTCTTGTTAATAATCACTATGACAACTTTTTGTTTATATTAATTTTAGTGCTGGGCAACGATTAATCGCATCCAAAATAAACATTTGTACATAATATATGTATGTGTACTGTGCATAATTATTTTGTTTATATAAATACACATACATGCATGTATATATTTAAGAAAAATGTGTTATTTATATATAAAATATTTATATTTATATATCATTTAAATTATGTATAAATATATACAGTATATACACAGTATATACATGCACATATTTGTTAAATATATACATGCATATGTGTGTATTTATATATACAAAATAATTATGCACAGTACACATACATATATTATGTACAAACGTTTATTTTGGATGTGATTAATCGTTGCCCAGCACTAAAAATAATATAAACAAAAAGTTGTCATAGTGATTATTAACAAGACAACTTTTTTATCTCAAATTAGCTCCAGGTTATTGTTTCAGGTGGTTTATTTGCTTCAATCCTCAAGAACATACTTAAACTTCAACCTTACAAAAGTTTCAATTGATCCCACTGTCTTACACCTGCACTGCACTCAGTGAAGTAAGCGCTTTAGAGGGTGTGTGACAGACAGGCTGACAGCACACTTATGCACTCTCACACTCCTGCTGGTGTGTAGCATGGCTGAGACAAGAACATATGGCTGAGGGTAAGAGGGTCCTGAAATAATGACGTCTGGTTAAACACGCCCTGTTTAAATAACATCAGAGACTTATTTCTTTATTTCAGATGCCAATTTCCCCCAACAGCATAAAGCAGTGTGCAGGTTTCTAACTCTGTTTGGTGACACAAGTACTTATAGCCGTATGTGGTCAGACCTCACTCAACCCTTTCATTTAGTATGTAGGAGTGGCCCAACATTAACCCATCAGTCTAATAAGAGTGGGTGGTTTAAGAGTCTCCACCCAGGACTGTTATTCTATAGGTCTCAGCCTGCTACCACCTGCCAAGAGTGGTAGAGTTGATGGACATCTGCTTTCCTTTTTTATAAATAATTGCTAGGTTTTGTTGTTTTAGGAACCATCACCTAGTGAGGTCCAAGTTCTTGAAGGAGCCTAGAAAGCTGTGTCAGGATTTATAAGGTGGCTTGTGTCTAATGTTAGCATGGGCATGACTGGTTCAAGCTCTTCATTTGTGAGGTTTTGATTCAAAGGAACGCCACACTTATGCCATACATAATTTCATAATGTAGTGTTCACTCATCCCCACACACTGAGCAGGGGATCTTCATAATGGCCAGCAGCCATATCACCCTGTAGCCCAAGACTGGTTGCCCACTGAAGCTAAGCAGGGCTGAGCCTGGTCAGTACCTGGATGGGAGACCTCCTGGGAAAAAACAGGTTGCTGCTGGAAGAGGTGTTAGTGAGGCCAGCAGGGGGTGCTCACCCTGTGGTCTGTGTGGGTCCTAACGCCCCAGTATAGTGACGGGGACACTATACCGCCAAAAGAGCACCGTCCTTTGGATGAGACGTTAAACCGAGGTCCTGACTCTCTGTGTTCATTAAAAATCCCAGGATGCCCTTCGAAAAAGAGTAGGGGTGTAACCCCGGCATCCTGGCCAAATTTGCCCCTTGGCCTCTATCCATCATGGCCTCCTAACCATCCCCAAATACTGATTGGCTTCATCACTGTCTCCTCTCCACCAGTAAGCTGGTGTGTGGTGGGCGTTCTGGCGCAATATGGCTGCCGTCGCATCATCCAGGTGGATGCTGCACATCGGTGGTGGTTGAGGAGATTCCCCCCTTCTATGTAAAGCGCTTTGAGGTCTCAGATAAAGCGCTATATAAATGTAACGAATTATTATTATTATTATAATGTATTGCACTTGAGTCATGCTGATTATGAGTTAGGAGCACAATGGCATATACCTACTATTGGTAAGATTCATTTTCAATGTTACAAAATATTTCTATTTCAAATACTGTTCTTTTGAAATTACTATTCATCAAAGAATCCGGAAAAAAAACTGTATCCACAAAAATATTAAGCAGCACAAAATCAGAATATTAGAATGACTTCTGAAGGATCACGTGACACTGAAGACTGGAGTAATGGCTGCTGAAATTCAGCTTTGCCATCACGAAAATATAAAAAGTATATATATATAAAAAAAGTCATTTTAAATTGTAATAATTTTTCACAGTGTTACTTTTTTACTGTCTCCCGTTTAAATAAATGCAGCTTTGGTGAATATAAGAGGCATCTTTAAAAAACAAAAAAATCTTACTAACCCCAAACTTGTAAATGGTGTGTGTGTGTGTGTGTGTGTGTGTGTTTACATTTAAAAATGATTCAGTTGCACTGAAAAAAAAAAAACATTATTTGGATCAATTATAATATGCATGCATATGTCTTTTTTGTAACCCACGGTCATTAGAGGAGGTAAAGGAGAGAAGTTAAGAAGCTAAGCCAGAGTAAATCAGAATCAGAACTAGCTCAAAAGGAAATGTTATATATAATAAAGAAAAAGATCTGTTGTTACACCCCAAAAAAAAAGAAAAGAAAAAAAAAGAAGTAGAACCAGAAAGAAAATGGCTGCTCAAGATAAGGTTACATTTCTCAGATTAATAACGATAAATCAATCCAGTAAGGGTAACAGAAAGTAGGTAGGGGTCAAAAAGAATCCAGGACCATCTGGTTTTCATGTATGTTATTTCCTGTGGATCGGCTATACTGTACATACCTCTGCTCACCTGCTCTGGCCTTGCCCTTGCCTTACTGGAAGTGTGCATTGCTATGGCCACATACTGACCTGCACTGTAAAAAAAGTTGCTGCCTTAAATTATTAAGTACAATCAACTTGGATGTTTAAGTCATTTCAACTTAAACTGTTCAACTTATTTTGATGAGTTAAAGTAATGTAAAAAAATATATGTGGTCATAACTTATTAATAATAATTTTTTACAGTGTGCACTCTTTCCCATATTTGCCTACAAAACAAGCCAAATGAAATCACCATTTACAACTAGACCACTATTCAGGGATTTTAGGATGTGCTTAAGTGTAGTCCAGGAATGTCAAAAACTTCCAAGTAACTTATTGGTTTAGTGATTTTGTGCTTTTATGGATGATAACTAATGCTGGACATACAGTATTTGAAAGTAGCTAAAATCTATAATGACACATTATCAATTCATATTCACTGGTAATCAAAATCATGACAGTGGCTATGCAAACGCTATGCTTTAGAAACACTAAACACATGAAGTGAAAATGCAACCATGTGAAATTTTACTGGAATTGCTATAGACTTCTAAAATGGTTTATGGTGACAAATGACAACCTTAAGTTTTTGCTTGTGTCCCACTTGAAGTGGTGCCCAGAGGCGCTATTCAGAAGAAAAACTGTGGCGAACCCCCTGTGAATACAACACAGCATTGAACTGTAGCTTGAAACTCTTTTGTCTGTAAAACTTCCGAAGGAATAAAACTCTGAAGGAAGATCCCATTCAGAGATTTTCCTGTAGATTTGCTGCAGACTTTGTTGTTTTTATGACTGTGCAGAATAGAAACATTTGTAGCAAGTCATCAAGTCCAAATATCTCCATGTGCTTTTCTCCTCACTGCCTCCCACACAGCACACTTTTCTGGGGTTGGCCAAGCACTTTTGAGCACCTGGGATGAACCAGGAAAAGCCTGTTAAAAATGGTACACTTGAACGTGACCTTTGGCCTCTGATGCACAAACATCTATGGCTAACACATAGGCAGAAAACAAAAATAAAAATAAATCATTTCATCACTAAGACAGTATTTAATAAGCACATGTGCAACTCAAGGTTTAATACCAAAACTAGTGTATGAAACCCTAATGCACTCCGACAGGAGCCTCAAATGACATTAACACAAACGGCCGACACACATGCTGGTGTACTTACGCACATACACATGGCTTACTAAGTAATACCCGAAGGAAATGACCATGGGATTTGAGTGAGCTGTGGAGTAAACTGAATGAAACAGATCTATCCCCATAGACTCACAGTCACTTTTACCAGCGCTGCTACAAAACAGGATTGTGACATCCATCAACTACAAGGTAAAGAGAAAATCAGTAGCGAGACAAAAACACAACATATGGTGGCAGAAGGAGCTGGAGGGTCTTTACTTTCCTAAGCAACAAGACACAAACAGTAACCTGGTTGCGTTTTTAACACGGAGGTATTTTCAATTCAGCAAGTCTACTGACAGTAAAAGGGTGGGTGTGGTGTTTATGCCTTTAAATACATCTCCCTATAGACAACATAGCCACAAGTTACAATACACCGCCACACACTGAGCAACACTTCCTCAAGTGCTTTATTCAAAGACACAATGGCAATTTACCCAAAGGCCAAGTAAGATTACATCATAAATATCTTAAATGATTATTTTGTCTAAATAAAGTCAAATAAACACTAACTAAAATCATTAACTGCTAAAAGCTACAAGTGAATTTAGGCATCACAACTTCTAATGTACACAATATGAAAAATGGATATTCATTATGAAATTTGTTAAAGATTACATTTAACAGTATTCTTAAATTATTCATTCACTATTAAAATGAAAATTCTGTCATCATTTACTCATCCTCACTCGTTCCAAACCCAAAAGACTTTGGTTAATCTTCGAAACACAAATTAAAATATTTTTAATGAAACTTGAGAGAGGTTTCTGTCCTTCTATTTAAAGTCCAGGTAACTAAAACTTAAAAGATCCAAAATAAGGCATCGTAAAAATGATCAATCCAAGTCCTCCAACCCTCTACGGACACCTTGGCAATAGAATCGCCATTAACCGATATCGCCACACTGATAGATAAAACCATATATATATACACATGTAACCATGTATGAATGCATTTTTGTCATTTTAACTGTACTTCAGATATTGTTAGCCAATTTATTAGCCAATGGCTAATGATATACATTTTTTTGTCGCCCAGAGTGAAGATTTAGTCGCTAAAGGATCATCTCTTTATATGATGATCAGATTTAATTTAGGCTTTTATTCACATATAATCACATGAGGTAAACACAGAAGCTTGTGCGTGCATTACGTGCATGCTTCGCCCATTAGAACAAATCTCATTGGTTTTTGTGCAGCACTTCGCGCACAAAAAAACGAATGAGATTTGTTCTAGTGCAAAAACTCAGCTGACAGACACTCAACTACAGTCCGACGTTGGCCAACCGTCAGCTTATCCCGGCCTTAAGAAACGCATCCAATCATGTTCAGATACACATCCCTAGTGTTTTTTTCATAGTTTCCCACAGTTTCGGAAGGCATGGGAGACACATATGGAATTGACCAACCATGTGCTGGAATCTGTGAATGTCAAACAGAGCCGGCGTCAACACATTAAAACTCACTGGGGCACCGACAAAAATACTAAGAGACCATTCATAGATCAAGTAAACCTGTCAGCACTAGAAATTGTGATGTGATCCTGCAGGTCAATTGGGGTAGTTGTTCATACTTTGTGAAATGCATATTTTCAGCCCAGCGTTGAACCCAGCATTGAGTTTGGATGGCTTTACTTGCTAAATAACCTCTGATTGCAAGGAAAATATAATGGTACTGGGAATCAAAAGACAGCAGCAATGGCTTCAATCTCAATTTCCTGGTACTCAACACACAAGTCAGTTCCAAGTCTAGCTGACAAGACCCTGAAGACGGAGAGAGGGACATAGCAGCTCTGCCTCATTGTCATGACGAATGAGCCTTCGCTAATGAAACCAGGACACATGTGGTGGTGATTTGGATCTCTCCGTCACGTGCAGCTCAAAATCTCCCTCACAAACTGCTTTAACTAATCAGACGAGCTCTGAAACATTCATTTCCTTCTCAATTATGTCCCTTTGTTATTAACATATGGTGTAATAGTGTGATGTTAAACGCCAGAACTTATTATAAAGAGCTACTGCTGCGTCTGACATCTGTATTCGTTTTTGTGGAAAATTTTGTGTTTGTTGTCTATGGAGCAGATCAAAATTGTGTTAAACATTGGTTTTGCTAGTATAGATTTATCATCATATAGGGAATATTCTACCCTGTGGCTGTAATGGCCCATGGAGAAACTGTAAATGATTCAAATCCTTTTACAGTATGGCCAGTTGTGATTCAAAGGATGTGAAGTGTACCATGGGATCCATATATTTAGCACGTACTGTATGAATTGTTGCCTATATTTTGAATTACGGTCGTCCTCTGTGGCTTGTTATGCACAGAATGTGCTATGATGTTACACAGGGTTTAGTTGAAGTCTCTTTGACATTTCCTTCTGAGAAAGCAATTTATGCTTATAAAACTATGTGTCCAGAAGAGATGGGTGAGAAATACTGGAAATGTCATGTTCAGCTCTTAAAATGACAGTTCTCAAGGGTAAATTGTTTTAGTTTTAGTTCAGTTGGTCCCTACAACTGGTTCTCTCTCCTTTGTTTATGAGCTTGTGTTTGCATTACAATGTTGGGTTGATAATGACTTAATCTGACAAAGTCTTCTAAGCCTGTTTTTCTTGACAACAGTGATTATCGACTATAAAGTAAATAGAATGAATATATAACTAAATAAGCTTATTTGAATCTAACATAATTTTAATATCAGTGCATCCCTAAAAAAACAAACAAATGTTTACAGTGACTTCAAGAACCGAAGTAGAGAGTTTATTCGAGAAATAACCATCTATCTTAGCAGAACCATAAACGTATGCATTCTTCACTGAAACATGCTGGTTAATGTGTGTATAGTATATAAACATCATAAAACTAGAGTTTACACATAATTACATGGTGCAGTATGGCTTGGCATTGACTTTGTGTGCAAATCTGTCTAGTACGTAAATAACATTTAACAAAACTACGAGTCCTGCTTTAAAAACGCACTTTTAACACAACCAAACCCAGTGTCAGTGCACTGTAGAGTGGCCTACAAAACAGACAGGGGGTTGATTGAAAGCTGCTGATGCAGGCCAACAGCAGTAAACAGGAAATTCATCTAAGAAAGAGTCCTGCTCTGGAATATGCATTCTCCCTCAGTGTCTCCCTCTCATATAGACACAGACAGCCACACACACCACTCCCTCCAGCTCTAAATAACATAGACTACACATGTGCAGCACATGTGTATGTTTTCCTGCTCACTCTGTAATAACAAATATCACAGAATGAGTGAATAAAACAAATGCAACAGCTAATGGATCATTTCATTGTGGAGGGCAACCAGACCCTCATATACAACAGATATTACCTAAATCCACTAAACAGAGTATGATCTCTAAACCAAACAAACCAAATCCATCTTAAATGTGTGGATGTGAACAGGAAACAAGAAAATTGGATGTACTTCCTGCTAAACGTTTTTTCCCATCACTCCCTCTCAGCTCAACTGCAACAGTATAAACAGTATTTGGATCATTTAATAAAAGTATAATCAAGTTAAATTTGTGAAGGGCTTTAATATATTTATTAAACTCCCTACAAAACAATTCTATTAAAGGGATAGTTCACCCCAAAAATGAAAATTCTGTCATCATTTACTCTCCCTCAAGTTGTTCCAAACCTGTATGATTTCCTTCTTCTGCTGAACACAAAAGATGATATTTTAAAGAAGATTGGTAATTAAACAGTTGCTGGTCCCCATTGACATCCATAGTATTTTTTTTTCCTACTATGGAAGTCAATGGGGTCCATCAGTCGTTTGGTTACCAACTTTCTTCAAAATATCTTCTTTTGTGTTCAGCAGAAGAAAGACAGTCATACAGGTTTGGAACAACTTGAGGGAGAGTAAATTATGACAGAATTTTCATTTTTGGGTGAACTATCCCTTTAAGGAACAAGTCATGAAACTCAATATCCTGCATAGTTATAAAAAAAACCCCCCAAAAAAACAGGTTAGATACATTTTCATAGTTTTGACTAAAGAGTTTCAGGGATGTTTCACTTAAGTATCAACTTTGTCTCAGATGTTTCTGATAGAAACAATAATAGAATAGAAACAAATTAGACAATTGGGAAATCCCCAAATTGTTTGGGAATGAAGCATCCTCTTCAATATCCATGTTGGCTACCCCCCTGGAAACTATGACCGTAAAAAATAAAACAATTCCTCTTCTTGAGTTTCCAGGGAGAATTACATCATTACAAAAGATATCCAATGTTATATCGGAGACTTCCTCAAACTGTCTGAGTGTAAGGGCTGCTTACAACAACTGAGACACTCTCAGGTCATCTGCCATCTTGTTATAGTACTACAGTACTATATATCTAAGGCACATTTTGCCTTGGTTTTGGAGCTGGAAATATACTGTACTTCACAAGTTCACATTCTAAAATGTTCTGCAAGAATGTCTTTGGTTGAACATTAAAAGTGCTTTGCTCAGCTCCAGATGTTCTTGATGGAGCAACAGCCATGTTTTATGCGGCAATAATTGACATCACTCTCTAGGAAAAAACAGCAGAACCCAAAATAGAGCAAAAAGTGTGTGTGTGTGTGGAAAGCTGTTTCTAGGAATGCCAAAGAGTAAAACGAGGAAACAGTTAATTAGAGGCAATGAGGAAAAGAAATTAAGAAACTACGCTACTGGTTTGCTAAAAACACATAGGTTTTTAATGCAATGATGACATTTATTATGCCAAAACTTCTAGCTTCTAACTATAACACAATGCAATGTTGTGTTACATGTTATTTCTAACGGTTTCATTCCAAACTAAATTAATAAGGAGAGACAAAAACAATGTGGGAATGTTCATCAACTACAAGAATTGCAGAAATTCTCTTACCATTTAGTCACAGTTAAATTACCATTTAACTGTGAACACTATCAAGACTTTTCATCACTCTGCGGTAATTACAACAAATGCATCTCTACTTGCTTTTTTTTTTTTTTTTTTTTTTTTTACTTACACAAACTTTTTAGAGTCGACTAATTTACGACGGTAAGGGTAAAATGTAAAAATCACCACTGATAGTAAATGTGGTCATCAGCAAAAAAAAAAAAATTGCTTACTGTCTGCACTTTCTATTGTCTCATTATGACATCCAGTACAGCTGGGAAATGCAGAACTTACTGTAAGCAGTTCAAAGGAATTTGTTTAAACGAAAATGAAAAATCTGCAGGTCAAAACAAGTAAAGCGCCTATGATCCAATAAACTGATGCATAAAGTTAACGCATCATTAGTGCTGGAGTGCTTGTCACTAAACATAGAGTTATAATTTTTAACACACACACACACACGTTGGGTTTCCATGTTTTAAGACAATTTTCCACAAACAATTATTTTTATACTGTACAAACTGTACATTCTCTCCCCTACCCCTAAACGCAACTCTCACATAAAAATGTCAGCATTTTGCATTTTCAAAAAACGTCATTCTGTATGATTTAGAAACAGTATTCTTTATGGTGACAAAAAAATGTCCCAACAAGGTAAAACTGGTTTACTTTACTGTCTTTGGAGATTTACCAGGAACACACATGTACATAAATGTACCGATGTTCTATAGAAGAAACTCTTGAGGGGTAGAAGGAAAGATGGAAAAAATCAGGCAGAGGAAGAGCGGGGACATGGATCAGGGTAATGGGGCTTGTGACATTACAGTGATGAATAAGGTGATTCTGTTGTGTGTGAAGATGGAGGATAAAATGTGTTGGTATCCATCACAGATTTATATAATCATTTCTTTATTTCCACAGAAATATGGCATAATACATGCACACACACAAACTCAAACAAAGTCAAGATACACTGACTTGATTTGTGTACTATTTGTAGCTCTTCCCTAAAATCCAGCAAATACAGTATGAGCCACAGTGTCCTTGCCATCTATCCTTTATTTACAAGAAAAGAGAGAGAGGGGCACAGGAAATGGAGGGATCAAGTACAAAATACACTATTTACTCACCCATTTACAAATACGTCTGCAATGTCATAAATGTCCATTCAATTCATTTTCATCTGTAATTCAGGATTCCTGACGTCTGTGTACAGTCAGGCTGAGAAGCCAAAGGTGTTTATCTGGCCCCAGGATGGTGCAGTGTGCATTCATGTCTGCATGTTTGAGGTGGTTCAAGACTCAAGAGAAACGTCTGGGCTACAGACCAAGTCCTCTCATGCCAACTTGACGCCCCACTGGAGCTGCAGCGGTCTGGCCGAGGAGATACGACTACTTAAACAGGAGTTTCCGGTCAGTCTAGGTCATCTGTTTTCTATATTACACTCTTTTTTGGAAGGAGATTTATTCTACAGTTAGATGTTTCATTTACAGTATTAAGGATCTGACCCGTGTTTGGTCAGGTTAATGGTGGACTAATGCAAACCTTCACATGTTTCATGGAAGCTATGCTGTGGTTATGGATCAGGAGTCACAGCACAGCTGCACTGGAAAGACTTGTGCATTGAATTTCTCACTTTTCCAGGCCGTTTGAGATAGAAAGATAATTCGGGATGGACATTCGTATCAGAATTCGTGCTCAGTGGCTGTGCTGAAAAAGCCTCTGGATTCACCAGACACATTCTCACCCTAAAACACTTGTACTATGGGAGGACACAGAACAGACTGTACTCCACTGTCAGGAATGTCAGGAATGGTTTGTGAAAAACACGTGCCAAGCAACACAGAAACACAGACTGCGACACAAACACATACACACAACTATTAAACTCAGATAGACCGAGGGATTTACACAGACATTCATAGCATATCACACACATATTCAGATGCTATGTATCCAAACCCCCTTATTTGGGCTGGGTGGTGTTGGGTATAAATAGTGGAGTGGTGTTACGGTGAAGGGCAAGAGGCCACAGAACTCCACCCTACCAGTCTCTTAAAAATACACACTCCCACTCTTTCTCTATAACCCTCTCTCCTCCACTAATTCTCTCTGATGTACCTGAGAGTATAACGACCTTCCTGAAGTGATTTTAGTTATAACCGTTAAAGGGATGAATTTTGGCGTCGTATGACTTTCTTTTTTAGAGTATGAAACTAGATATTTTGAAGAATCTTAATGTGGCTCTTTGTCATACAGCTATAGTTCAGAGTGACCACAGCTGTTAAGCCACAAACATTAAAAGAAAATGCACCGTAATAGTGGTCTATATGACTTATGCACTATATTTGACGAAGACTACTGAACTCATATAGTAACTTTGTGTGAGAAACAAATGTGATGTGAAATCACATCCCTTTTTCAATTACAATCTTCCCTTCCAGTGAACTATTAATTGGAGAACTGCTGTGAATCATTGAGTCACTGAGCTGAATGAATCATATTGCCCAATTTGTGAAACTGACAATTCGGCTTAGGGATGTTCATTCGTTTTTTTTTTTTCCTTCACCTGACCGACAACCGATGCTCGTTAACTGATCATGAACCTTTAACCGACCAGAATAAATTAGATTGGATAAGTGTCTGTGACCCATTAAATATACTAAAATTTGTTTTCCAGGGGTTTAGTTTTACATTCGCAAATAACAGCATAAACAACAGAACATGAGGATTCACACATCGTCACATCATGAACTGAGAAAAACAGAATACAATGATGTATATAAAAGGAATAAATAGGCCTATACACAAAATACTGTATATTTCACACAATTAACAAAACTAAAAGACAAAACTATACAACAAGTAGAAGCATATATGCCAATTTTTGGGACACACTCCACAAACAAGTTCACGGAAAGAGATGGCAGAAAGCGTCATCCTGTTTGGTTTCTTTATTTTACCAAAGCACAATGTACAAAAAAAGTTTCAAATGATGTCTTACTCGTTTTAAGTGATCACACAGGCTACTTAAATTTTTCATTCATGTTTTGTTCTGAATTCTGTTCAATTTAAAGGACTTGTTTTGAGTGAGGTGAACTATTTCGCTTAATTACCGATATTTTACATTATTTCTGAACGTATTAATGGTTAACCAGTTAATTATAAGCATCCCTAATCTGGCTGTAATAATATTTCACAATTTTACTGTTTTTAATGTATTTTTGATCAATAAATACAGCCTTCGCGTTTCAAAAAATCTTACTGATCCCAAACTTTTGAGGGTTTGGATTGACATGAGGATGAGTAAATGTCATAATTTTTATTTTTGGGGGGTGAACCATCCCTTTAAACATTTACATGTGACTTACCTCACACTTCTTTTTCTCCCTTAATTTCACCTACTCCTCGAACCACCTCATTTTCCATTTCTCTGTCCTTAATGTCATCTCTCATTTTCATGTCTAACTGACAATTACAAATTAGTAGCAACTGAAAAGTGACAAGCCCATCATTTCTCCAGAGGATTGTTTTTTTCATACATTCCTCAGGATATGCAGCATAAAGAACTACAATGTTGCTAAAGTGGGTTCAAAATGCAGACAGGCAAATGACAACCTCAAATACAAGAAAGGGTAAACTAAAAATACCTCAAAATGATTGAACTCAGGCCTCAAGTCTCCCCCCTCAGTGATGTGAAAGCTCTTATTGTCTTCAGTGAACTGGACTCTGTACTTTTCTTGGATGGGCTGAAGCGCCCTACCGACATTCAAAAATAAATGCTCTTCAATGATTCTTTGCAGCCCTTCAGATTTAGCAAAGACCCCTCGTCTTATCACTGTTTTGGGTCGTTGAGTTGCTTATTATAGGTTCTTCAGATTAGAATATTTGTTTTATGTTTCAGTAGATTAACTGTGCAATTCATTTCTTTCATGAGACGGTTTCTCTGGAGAAAACGAATAAGATTTTGCATAACATTAAGCTAAACCATCAACGTTCTCCCATCCACACACATTTATACAGTTACACAACCTGATCCAGAAACATGTTGTCCATCTGCTCTGAGATGCAAATGTTACTATGCCATCCAGGAAACGTTTTAACATTTTACGTAAACGACTGCCAAAAGACTCCATGAGACACGAGTGGAGACACGAGTGAAGACACAAGTGAAGTCATTCATTCAAATCTGACTGGCGTAATCTCACTCCCAGATAAAACATCTGAAACTTGGATACAAACAGAGAAACAGCCTTCCAGCTGCTACTAGAACTTCAGGCAGAGACACGTCTTTTGTTACAGTAAGAATAATCCACAACCTGCAGCAGAAAACTGTTCTGGAACCGTGATGACATTTTAATGATCAGCTGAAAACACTTTCAGATTTTGTCAGCACATATCAGTTAGTAACCCAGGCAAGAAAACCACTTCCGCTATACATATATTTATCAGCTCTTTCGAGAAACCCTGCACCAGCTAATTCAGCAGATCTAACAAGGAAAAAAAACATGATAACTCTATTGGGCTAAATATACATAAATCTAAGAAATATGGGTTAATACTAAATAGATATTGGTATAAAGAAATATCACATGAGCAAGAGAGCTGTTCTGAATATCAATAATAGGTAATTGCATATTTAGTGTGATCGTAGTGTGATATCACTTTTATATGCTAATCAATTAACATCAAGTAACTAATAATTTTAAAAACAAATTATGACCAGTTCATAAATTCAGAAAGTAGAGGACTGGAACTAACTGTCGTAACACTAATTATTAAGCTGATTATTTCATTTCATTAGAAAATGTTTTAAGTGTTCACACAGGCTACTTACATTTTTCATTCTTGTTTTGTTCTGAATTCTGTTAAATTTAAAGGACTTGTTGTGGAGTGAGGTGAACTATATCGCTTAATTACCGATATTTTACATTATTTCTGAACGTATTAATGATTAACCAGTTAATTATGAGCATCCCTAATCTGGCTGTAATAATATTTCACAATTTTACTGTTTTTAATGTATTTAAAGCCTTCGCGTTTCAAAAATCTTACTGGAACTAACTGTCGTAACACTAATTATTAAGCTGATTATTTAATTTACTTGGTTTCACATTCCTTGACGTGCCAATGTTTTAAATTCTCTTGTTTCCTCTTTCTTTTATTCTTTCACTTTGTATTTCTAGAATGTATTTCTGTTTTCTTGTTTCATTTATTCACCTTGAAGAAAGTTCAACATAGTATCTTGAATGACCTTGGTAACCAGGCTCCAAACATCCCACGACCCAGGTCAGATGAATATGAGACGAAGAGGCAACAGCAGTGAGAATCTCTCCAGAGATCTGAGACTCAGAAGGAATTGGATCACAGCCTCTCCACTCTCGGCCTCCTGTACCTTTCTGGGCTGAAGTTCATTCTCGGTCCAAAATCTCTTTTTCTTGGAACAGAAAGCTACTTTTTTTCCCCTGAAGCCAAATTCATTTTGGACCAGAGCACAGAGGATATTCAAGTCCAGCTGCTATACGGCGGGCCTGTACTGGACCTAAAAGCAGGATTACAACTTAATGAGCAGGTTTCTATAGGCTCAGAGTACACTGGCAGACTGTCAAACGTGACTCTCATTGAGCATTTACAGTAACTCAGCATACCTCTGGATCTTTACCAGTACTTATGGATGAAGTCAATAATGAAAGAAAGGTTACAACTTAACTTTCATTTGATCCAATTTGTTTCTCCTCCAAATCATACCTTTGTCTGAGGTTTGGGAAACACACATAAAAGTGATGTCCAAATGAACAAGCAAACAACTGACCCAAAAAAAGCTAAAGACAAGAGTTTCACAGAGTATGCAGTAACCTTAAATTCCTAGTTAATTTTCAGGTTCAGTTTAGTTCCAGTTCCATTATTGCTGCACTATTTGCACTACTTTTTAATTGCTGGTTTAAATGTTATTTATACGTCAATTATATATTTTTTTTTTTTACGTCCCACACCATGAGTTTTGGATTAGAAGTTTTAAGGTAAAATATTAACAATTAAAAACAAAAGTCTCAGAAAAAGAAGCTTGAAGATGCATCCAAAAATTCCTGAGTTCTGTTCCATTCCCCTCCAAAAATTAATGTCATCCTCAATCTTTGTTGTGGCTTCAGAGTTCTTCCCTGCAGGATCCCAAATGTCTGACACATGCTTTTTAAACTAAATGGCAGCAAATGTACGACACGATTCTCAAAATCCCACATTTTTTAATCTGCCTACCCTACTTAGAGGATCATGATTGGATTTGCAATAAAAATATATATATATATATACCAACATTACGCTTTATACTATATAAAATACTGCAAAACAAAAACAACACAAAACTACTAACAATAGTCTCCACTAGGCACACAACCCAATGCGAGTAGTATAACTTTTACAACTCCAGATGAAACTAAAGCTGTTGTTTTCAGTGGGACACAAACAAGCATGAAGAAAACAAAATAAAGCTATATTTCAAAAGCCAAAAACGGTGCAGACCAGCAATGGCATCGGATATGGAGTCATGAACAAGTGCTTATCTTACTTGGCATCTTTACAGCCCATAAGAAAAGCCAAGAGTCATGAAAAGTAAAACAAAGAGTGGACCGGCCTGCAGGCTTGGAGATGAGACCGGCAGTGTGGGTGGTTTGGGATCTGGGACTCCTCTTTTATATCGAAGTTTTTAAAGCCTGTAAATGAGTCTATGTGGAGATGTTGTCAAAACTATTTATGGAAGTTTAGCTGTAACTATGTTGAAGTCAAAGCTCATATACATCTGGAGATTGACAATAACTTTTACATTTAAATTGTGGAACAGCGCTGAACCAAAACCCAACAGCACACCACCAGAGCATCAACATGGGCCATTAAAAATCATATGAAAGGTGGAGAAAGACGCAGAGAGAGAAAGTAAAGGGTGTGACTTGGATCGAGCAGAAGAAAACAGTGGAAAAAGCAGACACATGTTTGGAAGAGAATGTATAAACAAAAACGGTCTCATCATGGCATGATTTCCTTCGGAAATATCCGTGAACCCTTTCCTCCAGGTATTTCATTCTTTTCCACGTTAATATTGTCTGATTTTTCTAATTCATCCTACGTTCATTAATCATATCCGTGCTCCTATACGTGCGTGCCGGGAGTCCAAAAGTAAAAAAAAAATTCTCTCTCACAAATTTCCAGACACTACAAACACTTTCTGATACACTGTTTCCTGATTTTTGCAGACATGTCCTGTCAACTCATTTATACACACTGACACACACACACACACACACATACAAACAAGGAAAAATTGCAAGTTCATTGCAGAAACTTCTATAACTTCTATGAATAAAGTAATCAGCTATGTACTAATCACCTCCAAGTCATGTGACACACATAAGCACAGCCTCACATGACACAGATCAAACACGATGAAGCTCATTCCTATACATTAAAGGGAATCTCTGCTAGGGCAACAGATTGGCAAGCCCCAAAAATTATAAAACCACACAAGTATAATATATTTTTGTTGCGGTCCATATCACTTATATGCTGCTTTCCATGTCTTCTGAAGTCTAGCTTTAAGTGACAGACAGAAAATGACATTATTAGCTTATAAACTTTCCTCTACCATAGCTCTCAGATCTTTTTTTTATGATTTTTTTTGGTCCTGGACAGCCCCAATAGCCATCACGTAAAGAAAATCAAACAGATTTGATGAATAGTAAATGAATGTTTAATTGGATGAACTGTTTCTTAATTCTTAGTGCAACTGCTATGACATGAAATGAATAGAGCTGTTCAGTCACAATGTCAGTTTGTTAGGATGACAGTCAAGGATGTAAAATCATTATATAATCCCTCTAGACTTTATGGGTAAAATATGGTCTGTCCTGTGCGGTTAATATTACTTGAAGATCCTTCCACAAGTATGTACGTTTATAATATATGCTTGAAGTATCGGACAACCATTGTAGCCTCTATGTAACCTGATAGTAACTTACATTTTAAAAGCAACACAGCGGCTTTGACATTTATGTTTGAGGTATGACTACTGTAGATGTAATTAATTTTGCAGAACGCAGACAAGTCTCTTAAGTAATGCTAACCACAGAGCTTTTGTGTGTGTGTGTGTGTGTGTGTGTGTGTGTGTGTGTGTGTGTATACACCACATAAAAGTGAGCAAAAAAGCTAAAACGTTTTGCAGTCTGCAGATAACAAAATATCATACATGGCTTGTGCAACTTGCTGCAAATGTGCTTGATTTTTTGCACAGAAAGAAAGATCATTATCCTTGAGAAGATGTCAAATATTTTGTGGTGTTTAACAATCTGTATCTGCTGTAATAGCCTACGTGTTCCACATAATCAATATTGCTCACTATCAGAGTGATGTGGAAAACAATCCAGTAATGCGGTCCATCCCTGAGTCATCATCTCTTAAGAAACATTCTCTTTAAAGAATGAAAGACGATGTCACCTATATGAACAATGTTAACCGTGCATTCCCTGGAATAGCCAGTGATGAAAACCAAGAAATTTCACAGACATGTTGTTTAAAGTAATGACAGATGCCAGGGTTTGGAGCTGATGACTCTTTAAAGACTGCCATGAGTGAGGTTATTTTTTTTTTTTTTTCAAAGAAATTATTACTTTTATTCATCAAAAAAAAAAAAAAACAGTTTCAACAAAAATATTAATCATAAAAACTGTTTCTTGAGCACCAAACCAGCCATATTAGAATGACTTCTGAAGGACCATAAAGGCTGGAGTAATGGCTGCTGAAAATTCAGCTTTGCCATCAAATAAATAAAAAAATCTTTCAAAACATTTGAAAAATCTTACCGACGTCAAACTTTTATGAAAGTAGGGGTGGTGAGAGACTTGAACCTGAGCCAACAGCTCTTGCATATCTTGAGCATGTTTACAAGCTTGTCCAAACTGATCGGATCCTCTCTAAATCAAATACAGATGAGAGTCAATGGACGTTTTAAATTTAGCATTGTTTTTACATTGCTGTCCGTCAGCATACCGGTTGAAAACCATAGAACAAGGCAAACGCGAGGCATGCAGGAACTGACGGCAATGATTGAACTAAATGATGTTTTATTAACAAAGTTTGGGAGGAGCAGGTTCAGATAATTAACCAAATTATGCACAGCTGGAGATTAATCAGTAATCAACTTGACAGAGTATAAATTCACAGCAGACCTATCTCTGTTCATTGAAAGTTTGTCAGCATCCCTCCTCCACCCCATCTCCTCACTTACAGTTCCATCTACACTTACCAACTGGGGGGAGTACTCTGGGTCCGGGCCTAACTCCGAGCTCGGAGCCCTCCCCCCGGACAGCACGCCAAATACGCATAAACTTATTGTACTAATTATATGTAGATGTGAACTCGTGAAATTACTCCGAATGCAAGCTGGCACTGTGGAAAACCTGAAAAATTGATAAACAACCAACTTAATGCCGCTTACATTGCTCGGCCTACATAAAACATGAAAGCTCAGCGCTGTGCACACACAACACAGACACGTACACGTTCCCCAACAAGCGTACAGCGGTTACACACAAAGGGTCGGGCATGGCTGCCATATCTGCCCAGCATATACTTAAGGTTGCTATTTTAGAGCGGGTACTTCTGTTCTTTCACAAGCAGTAAATTAGTAAAACAGAGCTGGCTTGCAAATTGTAATGCAGGACAGACAAGATATAGTGATCTGCCAGAACACTTCATCTTCATAACCCTTTTAATGAACAATCAGACTGAAGATGGCTATCATAAAACACCTTCGTCTGGCTCCCTTAAATAGCATTAACAAAGAAAGACAAGCTCATATGGAAACACTTGGAAGGAAGTTTGCGGATTATGTTCTCAGGATGAAGCTGGAAAGATCAGAGGATGACATAACTTGTGGAATGTTCTCCATCCTGGGGTAAGAAGGGTTCTTCCAAATTGCATCATTGGGGAGATCAATGACCCAGACCAAACGGCAAGATTAAGTACTTAAATTCTAAATGCTCTTCAAATAAAGAGAAAACAGTAGACGAGACACAGTTGACACACAACACAAAAGGACCTTAGGTTCTTGGGGGCCAGGAACAAGGACAAGGGACGTAAGGAGCGAATTTCCACTCCAAACAAGAAAGTTTTCAGGAATTATCTTCAATTGCTCAGTTAATGGCACTGGTAACTGTGCCCCACCCAAAATACGACTGACTGTGCCACCCACATGTTTGTGCCAATGCCAGCTGTGCCCTCATCAACCTTTTGCAAGGAAAACAGTTGGGAAAAAGGCGCAAGTTTTTTTAGTTCAAAACACTGTGTCTCATTAGAGTTCATAATAGTAATGCATCAAATTTTTAGAGTGGCCAGATCGCTACTTCAAAATTTGATGCATTATCATTAACTCCATGGTGGCTTCCTCAGCATCTGGTTAGAGTGAGAGAATCACAGTTTGAAAATGCGTTTTTACAGATTTGCGAGATGTTCTTCCCAGAGAAGGAATCTGTGCAGATGTGAAATACCACACCTATATCCCCCTCACCCAAAAGATCCTCGCCGTCAGACCACTGCCAAAATATGCGACTGTCCTTTCCGAACTCAACACTTGAGCTGAGCTCCAAAAGTCATAACAAAGAGTTACAGAATCAACACTGCTTCTGGTGTTTCAATGTTGTTTCATATATATATAATCACATTTTGACTCAATAAAATCACTTATGCCAAGAATTGATGTTTAAAGTGGACATTTTTGCCACTGAGAATATAATAGTAATTAACAGTAGAGTACAGTAATATTAAAGACTAGTAGTGATGCAATGGATCACAAAAATCATGGTTTGGATCATATTACAGTATTTGAGTCTCGGATCAGAAAAAAAAAATGGGGTAGGGGGCAAATGTCACTTTGCTTTCCATTTATTACTTGAAGCACACTAAGTATGATACCACAGTAAAAACTACTAGCCTGACCTAAGTTCAAACATTATTAAAGGCAAGTGAAAAGTCAGTAATAAAATAAAAACAATACACAAATTACAAATACAGTAGAACAAAGTTACGAATAAAGTAAGGTCTAAATAGTAGTATTCAGGAACAGAAATGTAATAGGCCTAATAACATGTAAAATAACACTATAGTGTTCACTGTATAAATGAAATACAGATTAATCTTTGTTAAAGCTGTGTTTTGTTGTTTGATTAACATTAATGACATAGACAGCAGCAGGGATTTATAGGCTTCTGTCACTTTAGGACCGAATGCACGGATCCAATACAACGATACACATCTGATTTCCTCATCAGCGTTGTGTTGTATGCACTCTGCTACGACAAGACGACAACAGATGACAGGAAACCTTGTTGTGTAGTGTGAGCTTGCCCTAAGACTTAACGGACTGTTTACGAGAATTCTAGCTGGGACAGGTATTTTGACATAATTTTGTGTGTTTGTGTCAGTTCCAGGCTAGCACAAGGAGACGCAAACGAGGAATCAATTCTGCGTTCACGCGATGTCTGAAACAGGCCTGTCTGTGTGTGAGAAGCTGTACGCACAGATAACGGCACACACAAGTAGCGAAACTTTAATGACTTTGGGGTTTCATTAATAATTAGGTGCTGTAATTGAACTAATTGTGTAATTTTGTAGTCTGGGAAAGAGGGTAAATGGTCCAAACCGCAACTTCAATCAAAAAGTAGCCTATTGTCTACTTTATGTTTGCAGTTTGGTTTGGACCATTTATTCTTTTTCTCAACCTGTGAAATTACAACATGTGTTCAATAGCTAAAAGGTAATTGACTGAAATTAAGTTTACCACTATTAATTTAACTGTGTTTGTGTGAAGGTTTCAACCACACATATCTGAACTGATACAAGTAGGATCTGAAAGAAAGACATCTGTATATGCAAGAGAAAATGAAGGAACTCTGATCTTACAAAGACTATTTGTGCTAGTCAAACATTCAGGAAACCACTTCGGCAGGAGAGCCTCCCTCCGTCTATGCACATATTTCACTGAAAGTTCAAATGTCAAATAATAGATCCACGTTGTCTGCTGTCCAGTCCGTTCAGAGTCTATAAACTCCTTTCGGTTTTTCCACTCTCATAGGATAACATTCAGTAATGTGGGATTTTAATGCTCAAACAAGTCAACAATCTGACAACCGTATGTCCACCAACAACTTACACTGTTTACATTAAATGCCCAGCAAAATATGACTGACAGCTCAGCACACTCATTTCCTGCTGCAAAAGCTGCCACCTGCACCCCTCTGGAGGAGCTGGCCTGCGAGTTTAAGAGAGTCACCGCATAAATCTGTCAAACGGGGGAGAGTGAGATGAATAAATGAAATAAAATGAGAATCAATCCCTCATTTCTTTAGCTGGCCACTGGAAGCATGCTGTATAGTGCAACGATGGGACCTGCCAAAAATCACAAGTACATGAGTGGAGCAGAGCCTCACGTCGCCGTGCCGCTAAATGAGGATTATATGCTTGTTTGTGCGTCTGCTTTTAGAAAAACATTACTCACAATTCCTATTTTTGCGATTATGAACCCCAAAGACTGTGAAGCAAAAGTGTTTCGCCATTTTTTTGTGTGTCTGCGATTAATTTGTCAGCGCATGTGTAATTGTTCCAGGGTGACTGTCATATGCATCTGGCAAAACTCAAATGTGCTGCTCCTATAGCTTTGTGCCATTAGTCTTTTTTTCCTTTAAATGATCCAGTAAATGGGTCAAGGCATGCTCTTGTACACACTGCTCATACACTCTCATCACACAGTAGCCCTGCTTTAGAAATACAGGCTGATAACTGCGGAAACAGTCGAAAAGAGAGACATTCAATGGAATAGGAGTTAACAAAGGTGGAGGGATAGACCCAAACTCAAGGTCAACTTGTGTCAACATGAAATTGGCCCTATTTACTTTAAGAGGACCTACTGTGCTTTTTTATATTTTCATCTTTCTTTAGTGTGTGATGTTGCTGTCTGAGCATGAAAAAAGTCTGCAAAGCACAATGTCCACTCCAAAGCTATTCTCTATATCAGTGGTCCTCAACTAGGGGGCCGGGGCCTCAACAAACTTCCAGGGGGGCATCAAGATGACTTATAAGACAAAACAAGCATTAAATTTAGCTAAAATAACTTTTGAGTCATGCAGCATGCCAAGCTCTAAAATATTTATTGAAATTGAGAAGGGGGCGAGGCGAGACTTCATGAAACACCTATTTTCTTCCAGGAAAGTACACTTCACAACATTCACAAAAAAAAAAAAAAAAATCATTAATAGTGTGTTTAAACTCACGGTTATGGTTAGGGATGCACAGATTGACCTGCAATTGTCTTTTTGTATTTTTACGGCCGATTTGTCCGGAAGTGAGCCCGCGTGCACAGACTACATTGGAATAATTTGCGAAAATGTCATTTGTGCGGAAGCATTGTCCTGGAAATGCAGAGGTTTTGCCTGTCTGAGGCACAGATACCAAGAAGCGAACAGCCGTTAGTGTAGTGCGCACAAATAAGAGCCGCTTTCCTGCGCTCGCTGAAGTTGCGCGAGAGTACCTGTCCGCGCCCTGCACAAGCGTAAACAGTGAACGTTTGTTCAGCTCATAATACTTTTATTTAGTATTACTGGTAAAGACCTTTTTTCTTTACACCGAATTTAAAAACAAAAGCAAATGCTGATTAAATAGCCAATCATCTTTGTTTGGATTGTTGAATGTGTGTTGATTGTGTTGTTGTGAACTATGCAGTTGTTGCCTTTAATTTCACATGGTTACAGTTAATGTTTTAATTTAAGGCCAGTTTTATGTAGTTTCAAGTTCAACCCAATTTAAAAACAAAAGCTAAATGCTGATGCTAAATGTCAGTACCATGTTTGTATTGAATGTGCTTACTGTGCAGTTACTGCCATTAATTTCAGATGGTTCAGTTGGTTTTTAACAGCCAAAAGCCAGTTTGGCCTGTTAAATACCAAATAAACATCTTGTTTTGCTTGTTTACTTATATTCTTTCTTGTTTGTTGCAAAAAAAAAAAAAAAAAAAAAACAGAAATCGGTATCGGAACTGGCTAGTTTGCGGTATCGGAATCGGCCATGAAAAATCATGATCGGTGCATCACTAGTTATGGTAAGAGGCGTGACATTTTTAAATAGTTGACCAATCAGAGCACATTACGCTTTTCAGAAGGAGGGGCTTCACAGAGATAGGAACTAAACAGAGCGTTACAGACAGACTTGGAAGAGAGGTACTACAACAATGTAAATTATGTGAAAAATAATGTTTTTTGAACATTTAAGCATGAAAAGTGAAACCTATTCTAGTAGACCCCAAAAACTACTTGACTTAGGGCATCATATGGCCTCTTTAATGCACATTATTCCAAAGGGAACGTTTTTTGACTTAATCATTTTTAATAACAACAACAACAACAACAACAACAACAACAACAACAACAACAAAAAAAACTCCAAAGCTCCTTCCATTTTCCACTGATGTTACTTTGGCCATGTATGATATTAGAGAAGATGTTTGTAGCCAAATATCTTAGCAAATGCGCACTCAATCTGGTTGTTTCGTTTTTTTTTGGTACTAATTTTTAGTATGGTTTTTATTTTTTTAATTATTTAAAAATTATTTAACATTTTTTTTATTGAATTAATTATTAGCTTTTAATAAACTCATTCTTGAACCCCAGGGGGTTAGCAAACCTGAGATAAACAGACAGCACAGAGGAAATGGGAAATTGTTGAGGCGAGAGAAGGGGAATGGGCTTGAACAGCCAAAATCGAACCTGCGAGCCATTTCCTAACAATCAGCTCACAAGTTAACATAGGTGATGTGAACATGTAAGCTGATTGTTAGGAAATGGCTCGGACAGACAGAAGCACTTTGATGAATCTAGATAGAGGTCATATCAGTGCAAAGAGTTCATACTTTCAGGAGCGGAGATCTTTACAAGCAGGATGGATTACGAACCTACAATAAATCACAAACTTAAGATCAAGATCATCTCTTAAAGAGTGCTAATGTGTGTGTCTGCGGTGGCCTTCCAACATTCCACTCTAATTCACATTGAGCCAGAGATCCTTCTGTAAGTTGGCTGGTTTGTTCAATCATAAAACCCTCTCAGCAGCAGCAGTTATTTCTGTGTGTATGTGTGTGAAATTATAGTCTAAGAGGGTCTGAAAGTCAAGGCAACATAAATCACGATTAATGGCACAAACACACCCAGTGTTTCTATGAGCCGCTATTAGTCACACAGAACTGCCGAACTGCCATAAACTCCTCAGACAGCAACACAAACACGTGCCACTCACATCCGCTGTTAACGGGCATCACAGAAAACGTCCTCCCTCTTTCAGTTTGACAAAACATTCCTATTCTATTGTGAACATTCTATTCAAGTAACATTGTGAAATATTATTACAATTTAAACTGCTTTTTTTATATATTTTAAAATGTAATTAATTCCTGTGATGGCAATGCTGAATTTTCTTTATTACGGTTTTCACATGATCCTTCAGAAATCACTCTAATATGCTGATTTGACGCTCAAGAAACATTTCTTCTTATCAACGTTAAACACAGTTGTGCCGCTTCATTGTTTTGTTGGTCAATTGAATGCATCCTAGCTGAATAAAAGTATCAATTTTCCTTTTGAACTAGCGTTTTTTTCACATGTACAAACACTTTAAACTTTGCAGCACAGATCTGAAAACCACATATCACCGTCAAAAACAAAGTGAAAGGTAAAGATGTGCCGCTGGAGTGGAGAGACTGATTACCATTCTGAACTTCCTCACGCTAGTGAACTTCCACAACGCTGCACTTGAGCACCGTCCAAGATGGTGACTTAACACACAAGTGTTCGCTTAGTGTACACACCCCGAATCAGCCCAGTCAAAAGTAACACCTGCTCTTAAAGTAAATAGGACAGATGCTCATCCTCCTGCTTAAAAAAATAGAGAGAGAGAGAGAGAGAGAGAGAGAGAGAGAGAGAGAGAGAGAGAGAGAGAGAGAGAGAGAAACACACTCAGTGACCCCCACTCAAACCCTGCAAACCTCTCTCTCTCTCTCTCTCTCTAATCATTTTTTTCTTTGAAAGAACTGAAGATACTTTTACTCAGCAAGGATGCACAAAAAATCCATAAAAAGTGACAAAAAGTGAAAAAAAAAAGTGTTTCCACAAAAACATTAAGCAGCAACTGTTTTCAACATTAATAATAATAATAAGAAATGTTTCTTGAGCACCAAATCAGCATATTAGATTGATTTCTGATTTCTGAACTGAATACAAGAGTAATGATGCTGAAAATTCAGTTTTTCCATCACAGGAATAAATTAGATTCTAAAATTTGTTTAAATAGAAAACAGTTTTTTTAAATTGTAATAATATTTCACAATAATATTACCATTTTTACTGTATTTTTTTTTTAATCAAATATATGCAGCCTTGGTGGTGAGAAAAAGAGGTAAGAACATTAATAATGGTAGTATATCAAAAGTAAAATGCTCTCTTGCCTAAAAAGACATGGCACCTAAAAAATATACCATGCAAATACTGAGATTCATCCTTGACAAGGTACAGACTGAGAAGACCGTGTCCATCAAAGCCATTCAGAGTCGCACAGACATCCAGGAGAGGGTTTATCACAAAATTAGGTAACTCTTTATTTTGATAGTCCACTTTTAGACATTCTACTATAACTATAAGTAACTTTGCAACTACATGTCAACTAGCAGTCATTAGAGAATTAGTAGACTGTCTGTTTAAAATCTGCTAATGCTTTATTTTAATGCTCCCCCAACAGACATTCTGTTGACTATACAAGTAACTTAGTTTTCAACTACATGTAAACTTATTCCACTAACCCAAACCCTAACACATAACCCTAACATGGAAGTTGGTTGACTTGTATTTGTAAAGTTACAGTAGGATGTCTAAAGTGGACCATCAAAATAAAGTGTAACCCAAAATTATATACATCAATGCACCGAACATTTAATAATGTATGAAACAATGAAACTGTGTCTTATGAGGGGAACACTAATAAGGACTGTGACAGCATGAGTCTGTCACCACAGTATGAGGGTCAGTGAGTGATCTGACTGGAGTCTGTGTCTCCATCACTAAACACAAGCTCATTATCAATGTTTTTGGCACAGTTAGTCTTATTCTCCATTCTTTCTTAATGACTGGCTCAAGAAATATTAATTCTTACATTTTTTCTTCTTTGTTTACTTTCGGTTTTCTTAGTTTACATTAGTTCACATTATTTTATTAACTATATTTTACTTTTATTTTTGTTACTATTACTTGATCATTCGTACTGGTTTTATTTTTGTTTACAATTTCTCGTTTTATGGAGCTGAAAATGCTCTGGCAATACCAATGTAAAGAGCATTTCATTCTAACAAAGCACACTGAATTTGAAAATTTAACAAAAAAAAAAAAGTGCTTTTCTGTGGGCAAAACAAATTTGACCCTATGTGTCTTCCTGCAGAGAATGACAGTTTTCCTTTGCCTGGGTTTCTGAGAGCTGCACATCCCTGGCTGTCCACAGCTCATTTGTTCATTCATTTCCTACAGCCAGAATACGCTACATCTACTCTGCAATAGTTTTGCCATGTATATACACACAACGCCAAAGACATGTCAACAGTTATGTTTCGCACTGGCGGTGAGGAAGTCAGCTGTTGTCCACCATTTAAAGGCAGGGAAGCTGATTTGTTTCAGAAACATTTTTTGTTATGCTGGTTGAAAGTCTCTTCACATCCCGATAGCATTCACTAAGTTAAGTGGTCGAAATGTATTTATTTGTAGGGTGCAACATGGCTAAAGGCATACCTTAAAAAACATGTTCTTTTCACTATTCCCATAGTGTATGATTGCAGAAAAATGGTTTGTATTGAACATTGATGGAAAAATTATAAAAGTGATTTACTTTGTTAAAAAATCATATAAATGTATGAGGTGGCAAGGTGGGGTAAAATGCTCATCATTTAAAGGGTCATGACACCCTAAACCAAAATTTCTGAGATTTTAACAGAGGTATGTGTGTTGAACACCATTGAAGACAATGTTAGCATCTGTTAGTAGGGGGGAAATGGTTACATTTTAGTTTTTCTACGCTATTTTCGTCTTCGTCTTAAAATCTTCATCGTGTGTGACGTGGCAGAGCACGATAGTACTTTGATGACTCATCGGTGTCTCATAATTATTAATGAGACTGAGTTTTTTATCCAATGAGAAGACACTTTCTCTTAATTATTCATGACACCACGTGGATCTTTCCAATGACAGACATGTCAAACTATGATATCGCGTAGTAGATGAGAGAGGTAATGATGGGATGCGCGTTTGTTTTCGTGGTGCAAAAGTTCCAGTGCATCTTTCCTCGCGATGCTGCCAGGGCTAGACTCCGGCCATCAACCACAGACACATCTAAACAATGTGTGTAGCAACCACTCAACTGGAGAAAGGTGGACTTCGGCCTTGTACACCAATGCAGGTTTCGTCTTGCGAGTGATGCAGTCCCGAGGACTTTCCTATCGCTTCAGAGGTGTGTGTGTGTGTGTGTGTGTGTGTCTAAAATGTAACCCTGACCGTTTTACTTGCCTTTTGTTAAATAATCACTCGTTATTAAAATTTAGATATTTCGATAATACCTCAATTGTATGGAACGTATGCTTAATTTGTGCAAATTTCTATGTCACTGTCCATCTTTATTATGTGGGATCTAGGCTATGTACGGAACGTTTTTTTTTTTTAAGCGAATTTCTTTTTATTTTCAAATATATGCATTTATAGTGTGTATATAAACAAATATATATTTTATAATGACATAATTATACATATACATGTGCATTTATATGTTTTAAATACAATTATAAGGTGTCAAGTGTATTTCATTAGACTATAACTTTGCCAGCTATAAAAAAAATCTAGCATTTTCTCACGTTTTACCACTGATTTTTAGTGACAGTCGATATGCATGCATGGGCCACTGGCGATGACAGTTTCCACCCTCCCCTCTCCCCTGCCGTGCCATACCACACCCACTCCCCTCCCTTCTTCTCACAGCCACCACGCCCAATTAAGTTGCATTTTTCAAAAAGATTGTGAGCTAGACTTGAGCTTAAAGAGGGGGGTGTCATGACCCTTTAACAAATACTTTAGGTAAAATAATATGTTTTAAATAATGTCTAAGTAAATACTTGTTCAAAACAACCACTTCAGCAAAGTTTGTACAATGTTATATTTATTTTGATAAATAAAATAATTCTTTGTTGTTCAATAATTATAATTGTTAAATATAATAAATCATAATTACCTTGAACAAACCTGAAAATCATTAACAAGACCTTTGTCTCAAAATGTATTCAATAATTTTAGCGATTCTCATTTGCTACTTAAATATACAAAAAAACATCAAATATTAGATCAAATTAGCACAGAATCAACTTTGCGCTGCTGCCCGTGATCGCGTCAAGGATCAGCCAAATTTCCACGTGCATCTTGAAAAGCTGGTGTTTTTGAAAGTGCTGTGGCAAGTTTGTGCCATCTAGTGGTTAAGAGGGAAATAAAATAAAAGGGCGCTTTTTACCCCGGTGAACCTTTAGCCCCATTGTATACCATCTGTGGAAGGTGTAGGACCATAAAATGTTTGGTTCAAAATGGTATGATGTCCTACCGCCATCTCTCATCTCGTGACACTTTATAAACTCTGCTTTGTGTATTCATGCATTTTGGAGATTCTCTGAAGAGGAGGAGGGGAGGAGGGGGGGGGGGGGGGTGTCATGCTTTAAAAAAGCTAGCTGCTCCAGAAATTGCATACTCTACCTTTAATTTCATTGAGGATGGTTGATTTTTTTTTACGAATTGAGGTTTAAAGAACTGCGATCTCTCCACATGCACATGTGGCTGTAACATTACAAGGCTTCTGCACTTTCCTCTAGCAGTGTACAAGGCTGGCTCTGTGTAGTGTGTTTTGGGGAGTTTAGGAGCTGACTGGCAACCGTGGGCGCTCCTGGTGAAGGTGTTGATGGTAAAGGGTGAGGCTTGAGCAGATCAAAGTGGATGACAAACCACTTAGCAGTCACTTGGAAAAAGCTCTAGTATACCTTAAGAATGCATCACTGACTTTGCTTAAAGGAATAGTTCACCAATAAAAATGAAAGTTAATTTATATATTATTCACCCTCTTGTTGTTAGCCTGTATAGTTTTTTTTTTCTATCCGTGGAATACAAAAGGAGATGTTAGGCAGCCAGGAATAGTAAATGATGGTGGAGTAAATGATAATCAAGTAAACTTAAGTTGCATCAGTCCAGTAAAAGTTCGGACAACATGTTCGACTGGACAACATTTTTAGAAGTATGCTGGGCCTTTTATTTACTTAAAAAGTATATGAACTATCTAACAGATGGTAGAATTTTGAGATTGCAAAGTTTTGATCATGTTGATAAAAAGGTCTTAGAAATGCATGTATCAAATATGAAACAGCCTTTATAGGGTTAGATGACCTGACAGATTATAGATCAGTAAGTAATCTGCCACTGACCCCTCTCACAAAAACTAGCAGAACGAAAGCAAGCATGCACTGCTCATGCTAATGTTATTCTCAATTTCATACCAACACAATGACACAGACTACTCTTTACGACTACACTTGATGACCCATATGTTATCGCTCTCTCTCTAATAGACCTCCTCAACTGAACAGCTGAACATACCTAAATTCAAGTGCAGAAATAGGCAAGACTAACTAGTCATTTGTTTCTTTTGTCCCAATGAAACATACAGCAAAAATTAAACAATAAAAAATGGAATTATAAAGTCTCTTTATTGCCCATGTGAGACAACTACACCTGATCTTGTCTATATACATATGGACTACAAATAGGCTATATTGCCAAACCCCAAATCAAAGGTTAAAACTTGTATCAAAACGTTTTCTTGCTTTACCAAGGCAGACAAAGACTTCACTAACCTCTGAATAGCCTTTAGCAAACTATAGTGCAAGTGTTAAACACATACAGATCATGCATAAAAGATAGAAATAACACACAAAAGTTGATGCCTGTTGAATTTAAGATGCAGCATGAAATATGGGTTGGACTGCTTTGACAGAGTGAACATGACAAGTACTTTATATCAGATGGCTTTCTGTAGTGTTTGTGAATAGACATAACTGCATACAGACTGAATATGGAAAACAAACAGTTCTTCTATCTAATTTATTACAAGTTAAATGGATAGTTCACCCAAAAATAAGTTTGCTATTACTTACACTCATGTTATTCTAAATATGACTTTCTTCAAGTGACAAGTTTCCCAGTGCCCATTAACTTTGATTTGTTGGGGAAAAAGATGCCAAGTTAATTGTGACTGGGGTCATTCTGAATAACATTGTGTTCCAAAGAAAGAAAAAAATCATACAGGTTTGGAACACCATGTGGGTGAGTCAATTATGAAAGAATTTAATGTTTTTTTTAATCAACTATCTCTTTAAAACGTATTTTACATATGTAAATACCCCCCAAAACAGGTCTGACTCCACACACGTTTTCCTTAGAGTCACCGAAAAGTGAGGACGCGGAAAAGCAAACCTGTCCGAACACGTCTATTCAAGAGAACGCACAGAAACCCGTGGGAATCCAACATCTACCTCGGCGACACACAGAGGAAATGTTGGATACTTTAATGCCGCGACGAGACAGCAGTCGGTACAAGTATCCAAACACGGGGGAAAGCGAGAGGAAGAGCGCGAATCTTACCGAGATACTGCCTGATCTCCAGCAGAACTTTAGGGGGTCCTCCGTTCAGCTGGTAAAACAGTGAGCCGAGACAGAAGAGCAGCAGTGTGGCCATGCAGAACGCATAATCGCGCAGGGAGAAGCGAAGCCTGAGAGCCGATAACCAGAATCCCTTTCTGCTGTTGCGATCTGTGCTGTGACTCGCGCTGTGATTGTTTAGACGGGGACTGCTGCTGTAATTCTTCATCGTCTCCTCACATGGAAGCGCCGAGAATGGTCGTCACCCATCCGCCTCTTTAGATAAAAACTTTTCAGCCAACATTTAAACAAAAACTGAAGCCGCTTCACAGATTAAATGCGCGCGCGAGAACGGAGGCGTTCAGGTGTTCGTCCCCTGCTCGGCCGTGTTTTCTCGTCTGCTCTTGCTGAGCTATTTTTGCGAATGAAGTTGGGAATCCATCCTCTGCTTTTTGGGGTTAGTGTCGGTGTCAGATTACCGAATGTGGAGGAAAAAGTTCAACCGAATTCCCGCTCACGCGCTGCCGTGTGCAGCTCAGCACCACCAGGCGGAAGACGCGTGAAAGCGCTCGAGACACCATCACGCATCAGCATCAAATCCACTAATTATTCGATCAATCTATCTATCGTAGTCAACATTTGAAGTGGATCAAAAAAGTTCATCAAAGTAGTCCTCCTAAGACAAGAACGGGTATATTTCCAAATTCATGTATAACTTTGATGAAAGGTTTTGATCCACTTCAAATGTTGACCTATCTATCTATCTATCTATCTATCTATCTATCTATCTATCTATCTATCTATCTATCTATCTATCTATCTATCTATCTATCTATCTATCTATCTATCTATCTATCTATCTATCTATCTATCTATCTATCTATCTATCTATCTATCTATCTATCTATCTATCTATCTATCTATCTATCTATCTATCATGAAAGCGTGGCATTTGTCAGAGTGGCAGAAGGCTTCAGTGTAAAAACGAGGCATATTTCCAGGTCATTATTGTTAAGGCACAAAGATAGAAACCATTTTAATTAAATATTCAGCCAAGAGTAAGGTTTATGAGTGAGCAGATTTTGACCATTTGAACGAAAAAAAAAAAAAAAAAACTAAATTTGACTCTTTCAGGCATGTAAGTAAGTGTTAGAAGAATGATAAAAGCAGTCTGTCTCACAATGGTTTTATTTATAGTGCAACACTATATCTTTTATTTCACTGAAGCATTGTAAATCAAATGAAATATGTCTTTATTTAACCCACCCGGAATATTATCATGTCTGGTGATTGCCAAATCAAAGGGTGGACAATGATAAAATTTCAAGTCTTAAGCAGCGTTTGCTTTTAACTATTTTATCAAAAGAAAGCAAAATTATAAAATAAAGATTAGTTTACATGTTCTCAAATTACGACGTTTATTTGTAGCCTACTGTTGAAACTAGTTATTTGTACTTAGAAATAAATGATATTGGGTCACTTTGCCGTAAAGTGTACGCACATGGGTATATAATTGTAAATCTGTTGAAAGCATGAAGACTTTGATATTTCTTTTAAAATTTTGGTGAAATAGGGTTGTCTCACTGACCTTTTGTATCAGACAGGCTGAGAAATAATATACTGTTCAAAAGTTTGTGGTCAATATAATATTTCAACAAGGATGTATTCAGTTGATCAAAAGTGCAGTAAAGACTTTTAAATAGATAGTAAATAATGTTTTTTATAGATTTCTATTTCAGATACTTTTAAACGTTCTATTTTTCAAAGAATCTTTTAAAAACAACGTATCATGATTTCTATAAAAACACTCATTCTAATAAGGAAGGTTTCTTGAACAGCAAATCATCATATTAGAATGATTTCTGAAGGATCATGTGACACTGAAGAGTGGAGTAATGATGCTGAAAACACACACAGACACGTACAGTAAGGAAGAGCAGTCAGTGTGTATGATATTCTTTTTTTATTACACCTCAAAGGGACAAATATTTTAAGACATTTTTGTTTGTAAATACACAAGCAAAACCTTTATGGACAATCATTAGCGAACTGAAACCAGATAAAATCATTTTTATACATGTATTTTACAATGGTCACTGAAGCATGTCACTTGCTAACTATAGGTGAAAGAGTATTGCTCTATGATGTATAATACAGCTAATAATTACATTTGATGTAAAAGCAAAAATAAGTTATTTTAAATATCAATTACATATACAGAATGTGCAACCACAGTTAATCATTTCATATATGTAATTAAGACCCAGTTTTATATCATTTAAGTTGAAATAATTAACTGGTCATGGTTAGTTCTGTAATTAATTAACAAGTGATTATATTTTTAACAGATTTGATATTTAAACAGCTCAACTCAACCATCCACATTTGACCTGAAAACAAACATGTTAAAAAAAAAAGAGAGAGAGAAACTGTAAAAGTGTTGATTTGTAATCTCATTTTCTCCACAATGGAATTAAAAAAAAATTCATTCTTTAATAAAGTGCTTTTTTTTTTTTTACAGTAACATTTCATGAAATATATTTTCGATTTTAAATACATAAAAAGCCTCATTGTTATCAAATCACTCATCTGATAGCAATCTGAAGGCAACCATTCTGATATAAAGGAATCTAACGATTCTCTACGGCAATTTAAAATGTTCATTAAATTCTTGAGCGTTATGGTCTAGAAATTGTGCTGCAGTACACATACAAGAGAAACTGACATGAGGGAGACATACAACTCTAAAAGACACCGTTTCATAAAACTGCAAGGCCTTGGGGAAGCATGACCGGTGTCTTTCCGTAAGATCTTTAGAAGCACCTGCATGTACTGAAACAAGGCGAATTCTCAATCAAAAACCACCTGAGAGTGATTGTACGAGAAACTCTCTTCATTGTGCTTAATTTGGAGCAATGTAATGCTTTAAATCTGTCACGTCTGTCGGCTAACCTTGTACTTCAAGCTCAGTTTTCACTTAGGAGCGAGCGAGCGAGACATAAGTAAAGTTATGTCCATCCCCAGTTACCTCATAACACCTTATTCTCCCTGAAAAACACACACACAAACGTCATTAGCAATGTGTTCTGAATGGCAAACAAAATAATCAAAAATAACTGTAAATCAATCATCCTTTTTTTCCTCACAAACAAAAACAACACAATAATGTGGTTATGTGACTGACTTTCACTTGAAAAATCAAAACATAAATAACGCTTCATGATCTTTCTTCCTAATTTTGAAATCATGGCTGAAGCCCCAGCTTTGTGAAGGTCACTAGAGTCAGAACGCTCCTCCAAGCTATTCATTATCAGTTTTGATTTGATGGACTTATTTTAAGGCTAAGACTGTGTGCTTTCAAGAGCTTGAGGCTTTTTCTAAGATTCAAAATGTCTTCAACACCCCAGTCAAAGTGCAAGGCAATCTGGGGCGTAAGAAAAAGAAGATAAACACCTGTACACATTTCACTCCAGCAAGAAAACCACAGCTGTGTGATGCATCAGTCGCATCAGAGATGAGTATGATGAGAGATGCACGAGTATAACGGGCAACATAAATCGATACAGTAATAAACTTTGATATGATGCATACTGTGTGAATATTGTGTGTTTAGAAGACTGGGAAGATTAAATGTGCTGTAAATATAAAGTATTATATTAAGCGTAATACAAGGAGTGATGCTAAAATGTAACCACGAAGAAAGAAACGAATGCAACGGTTTGTACAACATAGTACATACTTGCTAAAACCGTGACCAACTATTGGCCTGAAATCAAAATGTGCATTGCTCTGAATATCCCCATATGGCAACTTCATGCTTTTGGGAATTTTAGAAACACCCTTTACTTTGATATACTGTATGCTTTGAGAGATAAAGTAATATTCTATGAACAAAACCTGCATGAAATGACATTGCTTTGGCCAGGTGACATACTCTTGATATTCACGTGCTTCAATAAGCACAAAACCTTTTTTCCTTTACAGTTTTTTTTCTTTTTTCTAAATAAATCTCACGCTTCCCGAAAAAGCGAGAAAGGGTTTCAAAACAGTCTTTAAATTCATACAAAAGCATACATTTTCAGAAAAAAGTGTGCTTTCTTTCGACAGGCGGTCCTTTCAGGCCCGAACTAGGTGTTTCTATGGAAACATCTGTTGATAAGCCCACAATAACAGTCCTTGGAAGGCAGATCAGCCATTTCTGTTTCTGTAAATGCCAAAAGGCTTGAGATTATAAGACGAAAAAAATTGGGGGAAAATTCGGCAGCTGTTGTCCAGGTCCGAGTTGATCCATTTATTCTAGTTCATAATAGCTCATTTTAGTATTATGACTGCCCTGAGCTGCTGGCTGTGACTAGTTGGGCTTCACTGAGAAGAATGCGTATGTGATGGTCCTCCTTCAAGCCAGCTTCCCTCGCTCTTGTCTCGTTTAAGGATGACACACGACCCAGCGTGTCAAAGCCTGCAGCCAATAGAGGGGCAGAATACATGGGCATTCCGATCGACACGAGCCAATCAGGCACAGAGCTCAAATGAACAGGAGACGCTGGCTTCCGACACATGTCAGTCAAACCTCCCGAGGGAATCTGCAGAGAGAAAGAAAACACAAAGACCAAATGTCAGTGCTAATGCAGTCAAGTAAATAAAGAGTATCATGATCTAATCTGACTCGCATGAATGTGCTAAAGAAATCTGCGAAAGTAACTCACAGCCATGCGGTGCTCCTTACGGAGCTGTTTAACTCTGATCTGATCCAGACTGGACGCCACGTCCTTCACTGGTTGCTGGAAGTCCTCCGAGTACCTCTGTACTAAGAGCTGAGGAATACCACAACGGCCGTGCTAAGAAACGGAGAGAAAGGGAAAGATTAGCCAGGATAACAAGATCTAGCGGAGTTCGCCACCTCGGTTAAATCACCTCAGAAACTTTACAACCCCTAAGAGACACACAAGTCCGGTCTTCAAAATATACAAAATATGAGGAGAATTCTCTTTGCTAACACTGCATTGAGTCAAGCTAAGCTGTGATTAGCGCTCAGCTAATGTGAGCGGAGCAACGTTTGTCTCAGGCTGTGGACTCAATAACAACAGAAATTATCAGATCATAAACTTCACTTCATGTGGCTTTTTAATTGATTTTACGGGTGGTAGGGACCGAGCATACTTGGAAATGGAGGTTGACTCACAAACAAGCAAACTTTATGTGGCAATTATAGCATTACAAGGAGAGCGAGACTAAATTGTTTGTTTAATGTGAGATTCAGCGCTTTAAAGCTAACATCACCCTGTGTGGCGTAACAGATCCAGTTTAATCCTTTCCTGGATGTCTTTGTTAGCACACCAAATGACCATCTTGGTTCTCTAAAATAAACAGTGTGGCTTTATAATATTGCAAACCAATCAGTTTTTTAATTGTAGTAAATCTCAATAATGGAAATACTCGGCCATTCACTTTGTGAACAAATCAACAATCCAATAGCACATGAGAGCCACAGTGTTAACGCTCCTCTGGGAAATCAAACAATGAACAGCAAACAAGCTGCGAGAGGAGACTGTATATACAACTTATAAGCATCTTGTTAACTGAGGGATTAATTCAAAATCTACTCAAAGAGATTCAAATATTTCTTGTGCCTAATATGAGATCCATCTGATAGGCTGTGGGTCCAGGCATAATTGGATTGGCTGCCAATAAAAAGCACTAAAACTCCAGGCAGTCTGTGCGGTCTGAAACCTCAAGCTGCTCCAGTGTTTTTACTTTAGAAAGGGGACATTTTTCACCTCTTGTTCACCTTTTTGTTTGTGATAACCTCAAAGAAGTGATTTGGAATCAGGTTTGTTGATGGACGTGCAGTGGACTCCAAGGACTCAAGAATATGAACCTGATTTGAGATGTTCTATGAATACTAAACTCCCTGCTTATAAATTACACAAAAGGCTAGTCTTCCAATCCTTCCACTTTTCCACTGCTATTGCTGGCATGACTGAAATTACTTTTTTAAGGATACAGGATATGTGATAGTTATGTCTGTCCTAAGTCATGCATTTTTAGCAATTAAAAATAGCTAAAGAAAAGGAGATAAGGACAAATAATTGTACAGAGACCTATAGGTACTATACGGATGTCTTGTATGAAAGTTAATGAGTGGAAATTAGCGTTTGGATGAGCACTGATTAAAATGTATGCTTCTTTCCGTTTCTCTTGACACTTGCAAAAGAACTTCCAGCAGTAAATGGAAGGAAAAAATAAACCGGCCATGACTTTCCAGGGACAGTGGCATGGTTGAGTCAAGCCTCCAACTGGTAATCATTGTGTTTCTGTTTAGACTGCTAAACTGCTATAGTGCCACCATTTCCCACACCATTTTCTCCATATGACGCATTTTATAAAAACTTATAAAAACAGTCACTTGAACATGAAGTCCATAAGCAGGGTTCCTCAAATCCCTAGAGTTCTTCACTGTCCTGAAGAGTGTAGCTCCAAGCACAAAGACATCTGAGCAAGCCAATCAAGGTCTTCAGAGTTACTAGAAAATAACATGTATTCTTCGAGATAAATTAGAGCTATTCTTCTTTGCCTTCCAGGAAGGGATATGAGGAACCCTGTCATACGGTGTCCCATTTGGCATTTTAAGATTTCGAAAAGTGAACACAGCATTACTTACTTTATCGGAGTATGGCTCTTCAGTGAGGTCAATCCCTTCCGAGCGCATCCTGTCCTCCAGCAGAGTCTCGAGGTCAACCATTTTGGCGTGGGAGATCTTCCTGCTAAGGGCGACTTTAGCACCGTGGATCTGACGACATGCTGATTCAGGCAGGTCAGACAGCCAGGGTGGACTCAGAGCAGCGGGAGATTCACCTGGTGATACTGGAGAACTCTCGGAGGGAGTAGTTGGGGTGTATATGGGTTTTGGGGGTAGGGTTGGGGTATTTGGCACCGAACCAGAAAGCACCAGTGGAGGGTGGCGCAGACCATTTGGCAGATGTTCTTTGGACTTTTTAGCAGGCACAGGAGGTGGGACAGGTGGCTTTTTAGGGTGAGTCCGTGGAGCCGGGCTAGTCGGGGCAGAGACAGGTTGGCGGTTTGAGATCTGAGCAGCAGGCAATTGACTGACCAGGCTGAGAGGAAGCTGTGTGGGAACCATAGGTCTCTGCAGCGAGCCTGTCTCTCTTCCAACAAAACTCTGGTCCTGTTTTGATTCTACAGGATCTGTATTTTTTTCTCTCTCCGGTCTGCCTCTATCCTCACTGCCACGCTGGTCCTTCCTCTGATCGAAGGCCTGCTCCCAGTGTATATCCCCCAGAGAATGAGAGCGCTTCCAAGACTCAGGGGTCTCCTGGGAGCCCTCCAACTCCTCACAGCTTCGGCTGACCAGTATGCGGGAGGTTTGTGCTGCTTTGGAGCCCTTCTTGAGGCCGAGGCTTCGCAGGTTGAAGCTCTTTATGGGCCGGGGCAGAAAGGTCTTCTTGCGTTCCTTCTTGGCCTGCTGCTGAAGAGCTTCGGTGGAGTGAGTCATGGGAAGAGTGGGATAGTCTGTAGATTTTACACCCCCGCAATCAAATCCAGATGAACCACGGCTGTGGTGCGACGACTTGCGGCTCTTACCTGAAACAGAGATTCGTGCTTTCACATAAATGAATTAAATCACATACAATTGCTCAAAGGCTTCAGAAGGTACCTCATGTTTATTTTTTTATTTTTTTTGGGGGGGGGGGGGGGGGGTCTAAGTATAACCCTGATGTCATAAAAATGCTAAAAAGGAAGAGATAGTATTGTAGCAATTTGTTTTCACACATGAGTACAGCTCTTCCACTTTCTCATTGATGCATTAGCCAAACCAATAATGCACACTATTATTGGTTTGGTTCATGCATTAATGAGTATTATCATAATTAAAACCAAACTACTACAATCTGAAATATATGCTGTCAGAAAATAAAATGCAAAAAATTGCACCTTCAGGTAGTATCTTCCAAGGTATCTTATCTACCCCCAACGGATGGCTATTATTACCTTAAGGGTACATATCAGCAAATTGTGGTACTAAAATGCACACTTTAGGAGTACATACATAAAAGTCACTTGAATTTAAAAACTGTATAACTTATGTGAAACATTAAATACAATATATATTTTTTAAAGGTCTCAATGTTTTAGTCTGCAGAAAAAAGTATGTCATAAAGGTTTAGAGCAACACTAGGGTGAGTAAATTATGACATTTTCATTATTTGGTGAACTACCCTTTTTACAAGCAAGAAGAACAGAACAAGTATCTATAAAGGAAGTAAAGGTATGAGAAAATACAAATGTTTACTGAACAGGTTAGTGGTAACATTGTTGAGCAGGCACCCAGAGGCATAATTCAATTCACAGTTCAATGTTTAGTGATTATGTAAGGGTTAGTTTCAAGTTAAAGATTAGGGGAGTGTTAAATGTGAGTGTTAAGGCATTAAGTGATAAAAACCACAAATTCAGATCATATTTATTTTGAAAGTGGCATCTTTTCTCAAGTATCAAGTATACTTAATATGCTGAGTATAGAGTTAGTGACAGTCAAGCTATTTAAGATTCCCAGAGGCACAACATTTTGTATATTAAAATAATAATATATAATAAATAAAATGATAAATGAGCATTTATATCCAGGGATCTTAAAGATAAATGTAAATAACAAACAAACAAATGATTATGTCATGGTTGAGAAATGATGCAAAGAATCTGGAAATGAGAGAAAGGAGCCTTCAAGGCTGCATTTAAAGCATTGTTTCCCAGGGCCATTAGTCATACTTTAACAGAACCAATGACTCAAAAAACTGATGGTGACAAAGCAGCATATGCTCCAATATTGAATATAATAAGCTCTGTACTGCTGCTCTTAAAAGAAATAAATGGAAAAGTAATCAGCACAGAAATAATAATGTCAGGAGGTGAAAAGAGATGAAAAAAGCAAGCTGACCAGAATGCAGGAGATCAAAGAATGGATTTATTTTCCACATTGGCAAATTGCACATAATTTCTGATCCATTCTCCACACACACACATACATACATACATACGCAAACTCATACTCTTGACATACATAACAGGAGGAGGGATCAGTCAGTGTTTTAAGATGCCAGTATAAGGTTAAAAAGGCATCAGAAGAGTGAAACCCTTAAACACTGAATTTCTTTGGAAATACAGAATGAGATACGGTCCTCTCACTACATAAAATCCTCTAAAAATAGACTTAGTAGATTAGCTCCTACTTTTACATAATCTACATAAAATATCAGCTTCCAACTGTATGTAGCTTCTATGCAGCCACAATATTTTGCATTTATAAAGTCTATTCTTTTTAGGCACATAAGAACTTGTGCAATATGACCACACCAAACACCACACACAAATATGGAGTGATATTTCTTGAAATGGCAAAGGGAGGGAGAAAGAGATGTTTAATAGAGTTTGAATTGAGTCTGAGGTGGTTCTGCCATGGAGAACATTCTCAAAATCGTCCTGTGTGTAAGTCCTGCTGTGAGTTTCTGTCGGTCTCTCTTTAGATTTCTCTGAAGCAGCGGATGTATTTTGATTAGTTAGCGATGGCAAGAGTGGTTGCTGCTTTTGGAAATGTTGATTTCTAACAGAATGGAAGCAAGCAATAGCAGAAGTCTGTGTAGGCTGGATAAGAGAGTTAAAAGAAAGGGATGATGATAAGAGCGCCTCTGGAAAAGAGCAGCAGAAAGAGAACAGGGCACAGCAGATGTGACAGACAGACAGGCTTGGGTTAAATCCAGATGTGATGACAGGTTCTCATTGGCTGTTAGGACACTGAGTCATGGCAGAGGCCCAGAGGTGAGAGGATGAAGTCATGGCGTTGCTACACTAGGCTGGACATGGTGATGCGGTTGGTATGGAGATGCTAGACAAGCGCCTGGTTACCATTCTCTAGGTTTTCGTTGCTTTCGTAGCAGCCAGAGTCCCGTGGGGAGTCAGCCATGAGGCCACGCCCCTCACAGAGCAGTTTCTCCTGAGAGCCAGAGAGGGCGCTGCGCTCCGGATCACTGCTACCTAGAACACAGACACACCAAGTTAGGAAATGCATACATTTACACATTTTTTTAATAAACAAGTGAAAAAGTGGATGGTCTTGTCATCTGATTAACTGTCATAGCTAATGGATGCTAATGCTAACATATGGCTATGTTCATGAATTACAGACATTTGTTGTTAGGATAAACATTTAATATAGAGTGCATTTAGTAAATCCATGTGTCCGCTACAAAACTAGGGATCATTAAGAATGTTTTAAAAAGAAATTAATACTTAATCTTGAAAAAAAATAAAAGTACAGTGTATTCAAAAATATTAAGCAGCACAACTGTTTTTAACATGGAAAATTAATGTTTCTTGAGCAGCAAATTGGCATATTAGAACGATTTCTGAAAATTCAGCTTTACCATTACAGGAATAAATTACATTTTAAAGCACATTAAAAACAGTGAACGGTTATTTTAAATTGTAATAATATTTCACAATATTACTGTTTTTACAGTATTTTTGATCTATCTAATGATCCCAACAGACCCTAAACTTTTAAACAGTGGTGTGATGTACAGTATCTCACAAAAGTGAGTACACCCCTCACATTTCAGCAAACATTTTAGTATATCTTCTCAAGGGACAATACTATAGAAATTAAACTTGGATATATTTTAGAGTAGTGAATGTGCTGCTTGAATAGCAGTATATATTTACTGTCCTCTGAAAATAACTCAACATACAGCCATTATTGTCAAAATAGCTGACAACAAAAGTGAGTACACCCTAAGTGAACATGTCAAAACTGTGTCCAAAGTGTCAATATTTTGTGTGAGCACCATTGTTATCTAGCACTGCCTTAATCCTCCTGGAATTCACCAGAGCTGTACAGTTTGTTGCTGGGATCCTCTTCCACTCCTCCATAATGACATAATGGAGCTGCTGGATGTTAAGACACATGGCACCTCTCCACCTTCTGCTTGAGGACGCCCCACAGGTGCTCAAGTAGGGATCAGGTCTGGAGACATACTTGGCCACTCCATCACCTTCAGCTTCAGCTTCCTCAGCACGGCAGTTTCTGAAGCGAGGGCATCATGTTCAGCTTCAGAATGTCGCAGTACATGTTGGAATCCATGTTTCCCTCAATGAAGCTCAGCTCCCCAGTACCAGCAGAACTCATGCAGCCCCAGACCATGATGCTCTCACCACCATGCTCGACTGTAGGCAAGACACAGTTTTCTTGGTACTCCTAACCAGGGCGTCGCCACACGTGCTGGACACCATCTGAGCCAAACAAGTTCATCTTAGTCTCATCAGGCCACGGTTCCAGTAATTCATGCTCTTGGACAGGTTGCTTTCAGCAAACTGTTTGCGTGGTGTTTTCTTGTGAGCCAGCTTCAGAAGAGTGTGTGGTGTATGGTCTGAGCACTGACAAGCTGACCTTCCGCTTCTGCAACCTCTAAAGCAATGCTGACAGCACTCATGTCATGTGACGCACATCACGAGGATTCAACTTCTTTGATTGACCCTTGCTAGGCCTGTTCCAAGGGGAACCCGTCTTGGAAAACCTCTGTATGATCCTGGCCTGTACTGTAACTCAGTTTCAGTGTGTTAACAATCTTCTTATAGCCTAGCTCAACTTTGTGGAGAGCAACAATTCTAATTCTCCGATCCTTAGAGTTCTTCTCCATGAGGTGCCATGTTGAACACCCAGTGGTCAGTATGAGAGAATTGTACTCAAAGCACTAATTTGAACTGCTCTAATACAAGATACACACATTTGTATGGTCCTGTCAAGCAGACAAAAACATAAACATGATGAATAGGACATGTTTTGCATGTTTAAATGACGTACAGCTATTACCACTTAGGGTGTACTCACTTTTGTTGTCAGCTATTTTGACAATAATGGCTGTATGTTAAGTTATTTCGGAGGACAGTGAATATATACTGCTATTCAAGCAGCACATTCACTACTCTAAAATATATCCAAGTTTCATTTCTATAGTATTGTCCCTTGAAAAGATATACTAAAATGTTTGCTGAAATGTGAGGGGTGTACTCACTTTCGTGAGATACTGTATATGTGTGTGTGCGTACTCACTGTCATAGTCCTGCAGTAGCTCTACAGCAGTCATCAGTACGGCGCGATGTTGGGGGTCTTTGATGTTGAGCTCATCTAGATCTTCTTCCTCCAGTAACTTAAACGTGTCCAGGTCTTCATAGCCATTAAATAGGAACGTTGGCATGTGCTCCTAAAATACACACACACAGATTAAACACCCTGTAGAGAAGTAGCACTATGTAGGACCCCTACAGCTAAAAATACCCCACTCCACCCTAGTGGTTCAACTATTCATGTGTGGGAATGTTTCCAGACTTCAAACTCTATTGTGACAGCCAACTATCATTATAGTCCATTAACACACTAAGAAACAACACAATGAGGCTTTAAATGTGTCCTGGTGTCTATTGTGTGTAGCCGTAAGGTCTGTAATGTGATGTTATTTAGAGATGTAATAATCCAGGAGCTTGTGGGAGGTCTGAAGGGTGTGTATGTCTCTGCGTTTAAATAAAAAATTTAAATGGCATAGGGAAATGACCTCATCCCACATTCTCATAGTCACACCAACATGATCCACTTTTATATTTTCACATCTCTCCCCACCCCACTCTTACATTCTGTCAGTAAAGATTAAAGATGAGCCGCACACTCAGATTTATGTTAGATGATTATAGATATGCCAGTCAGAATTTAAACATGTATATAATTCATAATTCAATAAAAACGGTTGTGTGTGGTCTTTTTCTCACCTTCATGTTGATCCTCTCCAGTAGCTCCTCAACAGAGCTGGGTTTGGGCGGCCTGCCCTTCCTCCTCCGAACCGCTCGTTTGGGCTTCTCCACTTCTTCAGCCAGCACATCCACATAGATGAACTTAAACGTGCCCACCTTGTTATTGAGCAGACCCATCCAGGTGCCCATGGGTGGCTTACTGATGATATCTATCACATCTCCTCTCTTAACAGGAAAAACAGAGAAATTGAGTTCCATTAAATAAAAGTTCTTATTCAATAAAATGGAAGAAAAAAAAGAAAAGAAAAAAAAACCTCTGAAATAAAAATAAATACTAAGATAAAGCCTGAAACTAAAAACAAATTTCCAAATATGAAATAAAAATAACCATAGGATTAATGTCTCGAATCACCCTAAAGCATTGTCCTTCTCATATAATTAAAATGATTTAAACTCATATTTATTTATTTACTACCGTAAGTAGCTATGTAATAAGGTCTAAAGGTCTAATTTAAAAATAATGAGTATTAAACACAAATTAATTTGAAATGAATCTGATTAATCTCCTGTGTGTGTTCAGTACCTTGAGCTTGAGTGAGTCTGTATCATACGGACTCGGTGTGAAGTCAGTGTGAACTCTTGCTCTGCCGCAGAATGGGCCTCTGTACGGAGGCTCTTCATCATCCCCATCCTCACTCCTCACACTCTCTCTGTTGCTGGCTGATGAGTCTGTGGTGCTCACAGTCTGTCCACCTGTGAGAGGACCAATGCAATCATCAGTCAAGACCGCTCAGAAAAACATCTGCATGATTTGAGGCATCATTCATAACCGTAGCACAAATATTAAAAGTTGGGATGAAATAGTAGACAGATTATCGAAAAAGGAAAAATGTAGGCAGGGACTTGGTTCTATCCATCGGTTGTTAATTGGACAGAGGCAGATCAGAATGCAAGCTTGCAGTCGATTGGCTGACTAAATGATTGGAGAAATCCGGCATGAGTCACCAGAGAGAAGTCTCTAGTTGTCACCAGTATGGCAAGCCGTTTTAGCTTAAATTGTACCCAGCGTTACTCGTCGTAATTGCATTTTTACTAGTAAGAATTCAATTATAGAGCTCTACAATTCAATTCTTACTAGTAGCAAATACAATTAGAGAGCTCTACAAAATGAATTTTTACTAGTCATATGTCTCCATTGACTTCCGTTCATTTTTAATTTCGGAGCTCTACAATTGAATTGTTACTAGTAAGAATTCCAATTAGAGAGCTCTCTAATTCAATTATTATTAGTAACATTACAATTAGAGAGCTCTCTTTATTAAATTTTTACTAGTAAAAAAAAAAAACGAATTAAAGATATGTATAATCGCAGAGCTCTGTAATTGAATTAAAGAGCTCTGCAATTGCATTCTTACTAGTAATAATTGAATTAGAGAGCTCTGTAATTGTAATATTTACTAGTAATAATTGAATAAGAGCTCTCTAATTGTAATTGCTACTAGTAAGAATTCAATTGTAGAGCTCTCTAATTGAATTCTTACTAGTAAAAATGCAATTACGACGGGTAACGCTGGGTACAATTTAAGCTAAAATGGCTTGCCATACACCAGAACATTGAGTTACGACATTTTGAATAAAAATTACGACGCCAAATTACAATTATAAATTAGGGTAAAAGGAAGAATAAGCAATAGTGATGCTTGCCTTAGCAAAGAACAAAAAACACACTTACTCATGGAGCTCTGTCCACTGAGGGAGCTGCGGAGACTCTCTACAGACCCTCCTGCCTTGAGTTTGGGCTTCTCTAGAGAGTCTGTGTCTGGCTGAGGAGACTGAGGACAACTGGGTGTCCCATCTGTACTGGACTATACAAAGAAAGAACAAGAGAAATTAAAGCGTATCATTATTTATAAAACAAATCGAGAAAGATAGACAGCAGATGATGGAGATAATATAAAGCTCACAAAATGGACATTTGCTGCACTTCTGTAAGATCAGTAATTCCTCTACGTCACCACTAGGTGGGACTACAACATAACATATGATTAGGGGAGCAAAATATGAAGAACAAATGTGCTGTGCTGACAAATGAAATTCTCTCAACAATGCCTAACACACACAGATCTACATAAAAAATGCTAAAAGAGATGAGACGCGTCATATTAATGTGAACGCTTTGCCTAATGGGCTTGTGTATGTGAATACAGGCAGTGAGTGTGTACTCAACACCACCTGGGAGTTAGGGTGTATTAAATTGGATGAGCTTGTATCAGACTCCAGGCTACATAAAGTGATGTTTGACCCTAGTTTGAAACAGAAAGTGGGGCACACATGTGCTACTTTCCCCTGGAGTAAAGACAGGGTCTCACCTCTGAACAAGCCTGCTTTATAGCACATAACTCAGCACGGTCAAAGCAAGCGCACGAGCATCTGTGTGTGTACCTGTTCAGAGAGAGACCCGGTGTATTTCTTGGACATGCGTTTCCTCATAGTCTCTTTGACAGACTTGACTTTCTTCCCTAGGGAGATGCGGGATGTGGTGGGAGATTTCACAGCATCCCTGTATAAAGCCTCCTGCTCCTTATGCCAGAGAGAGAGAGACAGAAAGAGTGCGATTAAGCACACTGAAAGCCAGCTGAACTACACAACTGAATCACAAACAATGCAGCTGCATATGAGAGCTGAGACCATGAAGAAGCGAAAGAGAGAGAGTACGTGTACTCACGCTGGGCTCGGTCGTGTTGACCACATGGAGAGAACGATTAGACAGGTCAAATCCTCCAAAGCTACACGTTCTCTGCAGAAAAATGAAATATCAAATGAATATATTTAGAGAGAGTCATTTAAAACGATTCACAAAGTCTCAATGATTCATGCTACTCTTTACAATGGAAACCACAGATATTCAAATGACGAACTGCTGAAAGAAATAATTCATGGTGTGGCCTGATTTCCTATTTAACTCTGAATAAAATCTTTCAGCAGTTGTTTAACATTATGTAAATAAACCGGTGCTTTCTTGTAAAACCTTGAATGAACTGAAAATTTATACTGAAAAAATAAGGACAAATAAAGCACAAATGTCAACTGAATTTACAGCAACATCTTACACTGCTTAAACTCAAGCGATGCATTACATTTAAATGAACTGGCTTTTTTAATTTCATTACATTTTGTTGAAATGTTCTACAAAAGCAGCAGAGATCCTGTTCAAAATGAATAGATAAAGATCAAAAGGTATAGTATGAGAAGCTGTTTCATGTTCCATGGAATAACTTCATGCACTTTAAAAAAAGAATAGCACATAAAAAATAAAAAATCCATCAAATTTAGCATTCATGCCCAGGCTGAGAGAGGCATTTCCAACCCAAAATGGATGAAAAAGTTCACTGATGAAGATCACGGTCATGTTCACATTCACTATGAATGACGGCGAGGATCCACAGACGGCAGACTCTACAAAGCTGCAGAAGGAATTCTATATTATTAATTTTTCTTCTTTTTCTAGCACTCTAGCACATCTCACAAGGACTGCGAGTTTCAATTATGATCTGATACACATGACTGACTACAAGAGAAATGAAAGGAGAGAAGCTCAGGATGAGGAAAGATAAAACTTTCAGTATTATCACATACTGTTTCTCTTCTATACATTTCTGAGATTATGAAGTTTTGACTCAATACTACAGTAATCTGAGTCTACGGTAATGAAAAGAGCTGACAGTCTAGGGATCTCTAACTTCTAACTAATAATCGAGACAGACATGGGTGAATTTTTTTTTTTTTTTTGCATTTTATGACACCACAGTCTGTATTTCAGTATCAGACTCTGTCTTGAAATATAGCTCAAGTTCGTCTAAATTGTGCCCTACAGAAATTCTCTTTAGCAGCTTTGTAGCAGCCTGTTCCTCCAGTGCAGCAGGGGGCACTGTAGATCCGCTCTTCTGGCACACTCACAGACTTCTGCTGAATGCGTAAGAGTACACGCTTGGTGCAACGATCCATGCTGGACGCCCACTTCCTGTTTGCGTCTCTTTCGTCCTCCAGGAGCCAACGCCTATCTGCTTTACTCAGCGTGACGGGCCTAACCAGCCCGGTCCAGTTCAAGTGGCCATACAGGCTGCGTTCCACCACGTACGTGATGTTGAGCTCGCTAACTGCAGTCCTTCCCTTCAGACGCCTTGGTGGAAACAGCCAGCTGCCCACTACTCCGCTCCCACAGGTCTTCCCCTTCTCCCTGGCCAACGGAAGCTCACGAGTGGGAGGGGAGGCAGGCAAGGTGGAGGACGGTGCGATGGTTTTCTGAGCGTTGCAGGAACGTTGGTAGAGCAGGTGCTTGGTGGAGTACGCATAATTTGGGTCTGGCTTATTGCGTTGCCACATGGAGACGGGCGGCCGCTTGGTGCTGTTAATGTCATCTAAAGACACCAAAAGGGGGTGTGGCTTTGGGCGGGGCCTAGTGAGGCCGTAAAAAGCGTAGACGCTGTCAGTACTTACCCCGTGAGATAGAGATAAGGCCTTCCGCATCTCTCCGTCTGTAGCCGAGCGGGAGACTTTAGCATTGTCGTCTCCCAAACCCTCCAATTCAGAGAAAGAGGAGCCACTACCCCCCACAACACCCAGTCCGGATCCGGCGCTACTCTTCCGTGGAGGGCGGATCAGGCCGTGAGGATGTGCGCCGGGGGTCTTCACTAACTTGTGTGCAGGTTTCCAGGCATCAAGGCTGCTGGTGGAGGGTGAAGTGTTTAAGCTATCTGTGTCCTCATCCAGAGAGAGCTGCTCTTGGGCAAGAGAGGACAAAGAGGAGTCTGTGCACTGGGCCGGCTTCTTGTGGATTTCTGCATACAGTGCGTTTATGTCATCACATAAAGGAGCTGCATCTAGACTGAGCGAATCTGAAAAGAAGAAAAGGAAGATCAAACTAAAACTTCTATAAACTGAAATATAATGACTTTGAAAACACTGAATGATCTCTATCCTACAGCAAATCCTATACAATTTTGTCTAAATACCATTTGAGGTCTAGCTAAAAGTTTGAGGTCGGTAATATTTTTTTAATGGTTTTGAAAGTCATTTTTTGATGAATAAAGTTCATATGAACAGCATTTATTTTAAATAAAAAATCTTTTATAACATTAAACACTCTCATTTTTTGATCAATTTAAGGTATCCTACCAGAATAAAAATATACATTTCTTAAAATGTTAGTGTAAATTAAATATAAATAACTAAAAGCTAACATCAAATGTTTTAAAATGCTACCACTGAATTTTAGGCGTCACAACAGTGTAATGTACACCATGAAAAACGGATATACATTGAGACTTGCTAAAAATGACATTGAACAGTATCATTAAATTAAAACATTTCAGTTTTAAGAATATTCTCATAATAAACATCAGTTAATGCCAGATAAACAATATTCTCTTCCAGCTACCTTGTGAGCCATGTCTTTTGCTGTCATCCACTTTGATGAGTTTCTTACGAACACGTCGAGTCGAGTTGACCAGCTTGTGAAGCCTCTTGAATTTCACAGAGTCTTCCTGTTCATCATCTGACTGCTCCACAGACTAGAAAGGGAAAAGTCAGCTTCAATATTAAATCACCCCCTAGAAACATGCATACACACAACATCTCTTCAATATAGACATACACAAAAAAGAAAATGATGGTTTCAATTGGTATGAACAGATTATGACATGTTTAGGATGGGCTCTTGCTATTAAGGACTTATGAAAACAATGCAGTATGGAGTTACGTGTTAAGAAGTTGTGAGTCCAAGAAACACACACAAGTCCTGTTTTTGGACATAACAGATGAGTATGAGAGAGCATTTGTGGTGGAATAAATACATTTGATCTGAAATGAATATTTCAGATAGGGACTAAACTGTTGAGATGATTTATGACTCCCTCCCCCAGCCTAAAAAAATATAACAAGAAAAATAACATTAAAAAAATAAAACATCTGACAGTTAACACAGTAGGGCATAATTTATGATACTGAAACCTCTCATCCACAAAGACAAAGCCTCTTTAATCCTTTTTATCCAAGTCCCAGACTAGCAAATTGCAAACTCAAAATACATTTTGTTCTCTGCAAAAGTACACCACATTATGTGATGACATGGTATTATTTTGACTAACAGGATATAATCGGTGATAACCACAGACTGTTTTTAAATAACCAGGAGAGATTGAGCTGTTTTGACCAAAATTAATGATAGGCAAATATATCTGGTCATCCTAACAATCCACACACTTAAGTGCTCGACTGAGATGTTGAGGTTGAAAGGGATCTTTTACTGGAAACCTAAAGCTCACCCACATAAACACAAAATCTCACTGGTTTACCATTGGCATTGAATATTCTTTCCTAATTATTCAAGGCCACAATGGCCACCAGCCAAAAGGAAGAGTCATCGATCGTGATGGACACGAAATAGAGGATTTGGACAAACAACAGAACGAATAAAAGAGCTCAAAGTGTATTCCATGATGCAAAACTACAATGTCTGCTGCTCAAATCCAGTCACCAGCAAGTTTACTGAACCATATTTCAAACAAGAGCAAAGGACAAAAGAAAGGAGAAAGAAATGTGTCGGGTGTTCCTACCAGCAGTAGTTTCCTCTAGGACAGATGTTAGCAACACCATCTCACACCAAGATGAGTACAAACTGTAAACAGTTTTTTTGAAGAAAACTCTGTAATATCTGGAGGCAGGGGCAAGAGGCGTGAGCTTGGGCGTCCGGAAACACAGCGAGGTCTCCCATATGACCCCTGAACATCCTTAATGGTCTTCAGAGGAGAGAAGGAATGTGGGCCAGAGAGAAGAAAGGCTGGCCTGGTTGCAGTCCATTCATATAGAGATACAGTACATCCTCTGTGATAGTGGATGCTGGCACTGATCCCACATCAGCTTACTCTGGCGGAGCGGTGATGGGTCACTATATTGAGTGCAGTTGACACTGATCTCATGACAGGGGAACCCTGCAGACACACAGTGAGCTCTGGGTGTTCTGATTAGTGTTAAACTGAGCTCAGATCAGCGGGATGCCCAGAGAGAGTTGTGCCCATCGGTTTAACCGTTAGCAGACTAGCGCTGACCTATTTCCATTTATAAATAGGAGATCATCCACCCAGAGGCCAAGATTCCTACAGAGATCCACTTTCCCATTCAGACGCTGAGATTCAATTTGCACATGCTTGTGTGTGCCAATGACAGACAGGAGGAAATGTGTGTGTGCGCGTTTCAGAAACAGCCTTGGGGGTTCAGAGATACAGGGTCTTTTTATGAATAAGACTTTCTTACCTCATTTCCTTTCCTTTTGCAATCACGAGTAAAACAGTACAATGGGAGAATCTCAAGAATAAATGTCATCATATTTCACCCCAATAAAATAATAATAAATTACTTTTGCATATTTAATATTATACTTATGTATATTATATATATTGTGTAAGATATTATACTATTATGTGTGTGTGGATATATACTACACAGACAGACATACAAAGATGTATCTATAATTTGAAAGTTTCATGTGCATTAAAACACTGTCAAAACAAAAAAATCTATTATTTTGGTGTTTATTGATTTTGGCGTTAAATATATCCTGGACATTTCTTGACACACAGATGCACAGAAAGCGCGGCAGCAGGGACGGGCAGTGACTTCTGAGCGGACACAGGGATTTGCTGGGCGAGTGAGTCATTCTGTAGCTGTAAGCGCTGAGCGAAGCAGTGCTGTGGTTTGTTAACATCAAAAAGCATTGCAAAAACAGCTTAGCTGTTGACCATTAGGACAGGAGGTATATGTTTACTTGCAGAGGCTGGAAGCTGCTCAAAGTTTCCATGATAACTATGTGTGTATTAGTGTACTGGAAGCTTATTTCTCGAAAAGGGAAAACTAAATCCACCAAACCTTTCAAGGTTTTAACCAAGAACACAATCATGCAGAGCTTGGGACGGCCCTGTGCGCAGGCACGCACATACACCATATACAAAGCAGTAACTGGAACCAAAATAGTGTGACATCTCAAACTGATTGCAGTGGTTTGTTGGTTTCAAAGCAGAAGAAAAAGCAAGGAGGCAAAAAAAAAAAAAAAAAAAACCTTACCCTTCAGTTAAGACGCACATTATGACCTCTTTGAATAAGGGATGTTTAGTGTGCCAGCTCCCCATGCCAAGTAGAAATGACATCATTACTAGGGGACTTACAGTGAGCCGCCAGTGCCAGATGCTCATTACAACAGAGCCATTACAACATCAGCGGCTCCTCATGAACACACATGACATATCAGCTTTTCAGATCATTCTTTAGTTGATTCAATGGTTTATAATTTCTGATTAAAGATGCACTCAGTAAATTTCCTACATTTAAAAACCGTTATCTCTACAGAAATTAATAGTATTGTAAAAATGTGGTTAAAATGATGTACATGAGACTATATGAGAACTCTAGTCATATCAGCTTTTTTACATTTTTTAAGTTTTATTTTACTTAAGAGTTGGTCATCATGTTAGGATCACATGACCAGCCTAATAATACTGATGGCTGACTGCAGGTAAAACATTTTGACAGTAAAATCACAAACCAAAAACTTTTTTGTGTGATACATTATTCACATCCCTAAGTATGGATATAAATTCATAAATACTACCATATATGCCTGATCAGACCAGTATACATTCTGAGTGCACCTTTAATGTATGATGACTACAAAGCATCCCAACCTTTGTACATCCTAATGTTTCCAACAAATGAAAGTGTGTGTTCAGTGTGGTTATAGCAGAAATGAGAATGAACAAGTTGACGTACAGACTGCCACTGCATGAGTTTATAAACCACAATGTCACTCGTCTGAAGAGATTTAACTCCACACACACCAATATATAGTCAGTACAGTGAGAGACATTACTAACACTTACTGATGGGGGAAAATAAACTTTGATGTGACTGAATGAGGTTATGTTATAAACACACCCACTCAGGTCTACAGTCTGGGTGGTTGGGTAAAGTACTTACATTGCAGGCGGAGGAGAGGTTAACAGTGGGACTGGATCCATCAGTCCACTCTGCTGTGTCTGTACTGCTGCTCAACTGTCTGTTCCTTTCATATTCCTTTAACTATGGAGAACAAGAGGTCAAAGAGAGCCGCCCCCTCGCCCTCAAACTCACACACCCTATCTGTTACAGAAATACAGTCTGAGAATACCCCACACAAGCATGTATACACACACACACACACACACACACACACACACACACACACACAAAACACAGGCACATATGAAAGCGTCATGTCCATTTTTTTTTAAATGTATTAATCATTAGTATTTATTTAAACAAATCAAAAGTTTGGGGTCAGTGTGATTTTTTTTTTTTTAGAAGAAATGTATAATTTCGTACGACCCCTAACTTTTGAAAGGCTGTGTATTTATAGCCATACGTACATAAATACAATAAAATGCGTTAAATATTTTTTTAATATATAATTCAAATTAATTCTTCGGTTAAAACAAGCATGATTAAATCCCACCCTTAAGTCACCCCAATTTTTTTTTCACTGTAACAATGTCAAAGCTTCTATTTTTCATACAACGAAATTCATTATGATCATTGGCTGATCCCAGGTCCATTTTCATGCTTCACAAACACTGCACCACTAGACTTTCCTATCTTAAACTCATTAAAAAATAAATAGGTGCATGATGCCCAAGGACACACAGAAATAAACTATAAAAAGAAACAGAAAACACAGAACAAGTAAAGCAACATTAATAAAAAAAAATAATAATAATAAAATAAAAAGACAAATTTGCATTCAAACAAACACACACAGACAAAGGACAGACACATATCCCAGCATGCTTACAGCATGTATGATGTCAACTATCCACAAAGGCTCAGCATTGATTCAAGCTTTGGATCCAATCATTCAAGACTGCTCATAACAGAGATAAATCAACTACCAGCCCAAAGGAAGAAAATGAAAAGCAGAAGAGAATTTAAAGATTATAGAAAACACAGTTGGTTGAAGGAATCAATGTCAGCCTTGTGGAGAGAGGAAAGCCAGATTCTACAATAATCTATTAGGTTCATTATCAGATAATAATTAATCATTATCATGTTCTCAAAACACAATAACAGAAAGAAAGAGAGACCTACAATCAACCAAACACATCTGAACAAATGAGAAAGAACCAACCAACCCCAGCTAAACCAACTTCAGAAATTAGACACCAAAGACCCTCCATCTCAACATGAGTTGCACTAAGGAATCTACTGAAGCCATAAATTCCAGTGTCAGTGCGCATGTGTTTAAATGCATGTGAGTGTGTGTAAGAGTGTGTGTTTTAGAGGAAGGAAAGAGCAGGGTGGACTCAGTCCGGGTGAGTAAAGTTAGTACACATGAATGTAAGCAAGGGAAGCTCATTTGCATTATTGTTGGGGGTTAATGGGGCTTTACCCGTGCCAGCGCCTCCTCCACTGTGATCATCTTCTCTTTCACCATCATCATCAGCTGGATCCGTTCCTCATCGCTCATAGTGATCTCACTGGCCACATAGCCAATGTCCTCACCTGCAGGGAGGTCAAAGGTGAGTCACAAGAACAAGGGACAATAACCATCATATTTGTCAAGATCAAGTTTCAATAACATTTCAAATCAGCAATAATATCAGATAACCGTGCTACCATAAATTCATAAGTTAATTTTTCATAGGCAAATTCTAGTTCTCATTCTAGAGTAAACAAATACTAACAAAAATCAAACAGACTTTTTAAGTGATAGAGGGAACTAAAGCTGCCATATTTAGCGTTATTTCTTCTTCCATTTATATTTCTGAGTGGGCTGTCTCTTCTCCTTTACAGTGCCTCTGAACAATAATAACAAGTGAGTAAAATAGTCATGAAGGAAGCGAATATGAGAAAATAGAGTGAGTTTGTTTTTATTACCTTTTGCCGTTTGCCTTGTGACCCCTTTCTGCGACTTTCGGAAGTTCTGCCAGAAGGATTTGTTTTTCTTCTTGTTGTCCCATTTTCCTGTATGAGAAAATAGGAGAAAGCCATCAGGACCATCAAACTCATGACTATTTGTACAACTCTGAAATACCTAAATATAATGCTTTACAAAAATACATTCACTCCACATCTTTTATCTAGCATCTATGTGTCTGCCCATCTACAAGACAGAATGTCTTTTAGTGTAACCTTTGTAAACCCTGTCACCAGAACATTCCAGTTTGGAATAATCCAAAATGAATTCCAATTGAATTTCCCCAAAACCACCAAAGGTTCATCATAATAACAGTATAATAGTTTTCATAATGAGAAACAAACCTGATCCATCCTCAGAGCTGGATTTGTGCAGAGGAATTCTGATGAATACATAATAAATAAAAGAATTAAGACATGTTTAATAAAACAATTCAACATCTCATTACTGAACATTACTTATATCAGATATGCCCTTATCTACTGGATTTGTAGAGTGATTAATACAGCCAGAAGAGGGCAGTGTGGAGCTGTTCACAGAGCACATGTCAGGCTCCTGAGGCTCACAGGGCACAGATGAGACGCTCCTCAGATGCAGCCAAACGAGACGAGGAAGACAGAAAGTGAGAAGGAGAAAAAGGGAACGAGAGCCACCACAGGACAGACACTGCCTGTTTATATTTCCACTTCGCTCCTCTGGGGCACGGTGCCCTTGGAAAATAACAAAATAACATAAATCTAACACCAACAGACCAGCACTCCTGTATGGAGTCAATGGATAAACGTACAGCACTAAGATTCCACAGATATCATATTGATAATGACAGAACATATTTGGTCTATTTAGACCATTTTGGGTATTTGCAAACAGTGATAGTGTTTTTTGTTGGCGGAGCCTTCCTGGTGGCAGAAAATGACAGTTCTGCCATTGCATTAAATGAAAGCAACAGAATAAAAAAATAAAAAAGGTAATTTCGAGTTTATATCACAATCTACAATAGTGACTTTATATCTGACAATTATGAAAAAGAAATCAGAATTGTGAGATATAAACTCGTTATTCTGTCTTTCTTCCTCAGAATTTGTTCCTCTGTTCCTCTGAGTTTATATCCAGCAATTCTGACTTCTTTCCCTCAGAATTGTGATGTAAGCTCACGATTGCGGGAAAAAGACAGAATTGTGAGATAAAAATGTTAAATGTTAAGTGTTTAAATGTTATCTATGTAAAATGTTATAGGTTTGAGTATTAGAGACAGTGCTGGATACTTTTTTAGAAAGGAAATTTTTAAAGACAAAATTAGGAGAATTAGGGAGAATTCCTAATTATGGATAATTTACTGCCATTTTGTGAAAATCAAGTAATCATGTAATAAATAAAAAAGTAACTGTAGTTCGATTACTTGCATGTGATGGCAATATATCTTTACTGTCCCTTTTTATCAAATTTGCTGAAGAAATAAAACTTTTGATACATTTTGTGTCCTTGCTGAATAAAAGTATAAAAGTCATAAATATATAAATACATAAAAAACCCAAACTTTTATATATATATATATATATATATATATATATATATATATATATATATATATATATATATATATATATATTATTTTTATTAATTTTTTTATTTTATTTTTTCGCTAAGCATGTTTGTAGAAAAAAAGTAGGAAAATGATAGCCTAACAAAATTATTATTTTCTTATAGAACAACTGGACATACCATCCTGATTTTGGAAAATATCCAGTGTTTACATTCCCATTAGCCACGTGACAGACTGTCAACAGAACCCGAAACACAGAGGCAGAAGAAAAAAAAAATCTCAAAAGTGTTTGTTCTGCAGACCAAACTGAGAACATGAACACAAGTATGCAAGTGTTGTGGTTTTCCCATCCGAGTGGATTCTTGCTCATCCTTGGGTTAAGAAAACAATCTCAACCTAGTCTGCACTAAAGTAAACAGTGAAAGTCATATAAGCATGTGCACCTCTGCGCTCCAGTCTGGTTTTCTCCACAGGAAGACAGTGTTTTTGCCAGTCACTTGTGCTTAAATCATCACGCGTGCACGCGTGTCTGCGTTTCATCTGTTCTCCGTGTGTCCCAAATACATCAATGACATCCTCACTGCTAAAGCTATCAGTATCTACACACACTCAAGAGAGTCAGACAATACATGTTATTACAAAGGCTGTTGAAAACAGAATTCTGCATATTTCAGGACGTCCATTGCACTCTGACCAAATGAATACGTTAGCAGTGATCTTTTACCCAAGTGACACAGGGCATGATGGAGGCCTCCCTGAATTATCATATCATTATGTTGCCATGGAAGCACAAACTTTCTCTGTTTAACCTCTCATTCACCCCGCACAGAATCCAAAGGGAGTCTCCTGCTTATATGCTAACTGCATCCCATGCTAAAAGGCCCTATTCAAGAGCAGCGCAGTAAATTAGGCTCCATTCAGGATTTCTGCTATTGACAGTTGTATGTGTGCTAGTACTGTGTGACCAGAATACAATAAAAGCGTGTTACAGTCCGTCAGTTAGGTTCTTTCTTTCCACAGAGTGCCTTGTGTCTTTACTGGTGTGTGTCTAGCAGAATATAAGCCCTCCGAGCTGCATTCCTTCACTGCGAGTAACTGTCATGTTCACTAACTCTGAAACAGAGTAATCCCTGGCTTGCTGAGATTGTTATTCAGAGAATGTGATGAAAGAACATTTCACAAGGAAATATTTGCACTCTACTCTCTCAATTTTAATATGCGGCATGTCTGGGATTGACAACCATATTTACTACCAGTACTGACTCAAATTAACAGGTTTGGACTGAATAACATCTGTATGAAAAGGGAACCAAAGTCAATAACTACGCCTGAGGATTGTATTCTGCTGATGTGGATGTGGCCATCTTTTTTCAAGTGTTTGCATGATTGGAAATGATCAGAAAATGGCCTTCCAGAGTGTGAGATCAGTCATATTACTGTGCCAACATGTCATCACTATTAAGTTAAGAGGAACATCATGTTGTTCTCATCAGTAATGTATCACTACAGTGATGCATGTTCACTGCTCTTTCAAAGCTAGGAGTGGGCTAACTTCCTTTTTCCTCTCGTTAAACTGCTGATGAAGAAGGAACACTTCTATCCCAGGGTGCACCTGGTGTCCTGCGATTGGTTGGTTTGCTTCCTTACACCTGGCGTTGGAGTTCAACGCACGTATATGATCAAGCACAAAAACGCTTATACAAAGATCGCAAAAGGAAATGTCCAGGAAATGACCTTCACTAGAGGTCATGGTAAATGGGGCTTGGGGGATTTCCTTAAAGCCACACACACACACACACACACACACACACACACACACACACACACACACACACACACACACACACACACACACACACACACACACACACACACACACACACACACACACACACACACACACACACACACACACACACACACACACAATTCTGTTGTTTCTATCACCTAATTATGTGGGGAAATAATTCAGTAAAAAGAAATTAAAATCTACTTACAGCTATTACGAATACTTAATTTAAACAGATGTACACTAACGTTCAAATGTTTAGGGTTGGCAACACTTCTGCTCACCAAGGCTGCATTTATTTGAGTAAAAAATACAGTAAAAACAGTAATATCATGAAATTATTTAAATATATTTTAAATTATAATTTATTTAAGTGACGGCGAAGCTGAATTTTCTACTTCAGTTTTGTGTCACGATCCTTCAGAAATCATTTTAATATGCTGATTTGGTGCTCAAGAAACATTTCTGATCTATTTTGAATAGATCTGTGCTGAACAGAAGTTGTGCTGACAAGTAATTTCGTAGTAACGGTGATACTTTTTTCAGGACTCTTTGAAGAATAGACGGTTCAAAAGAACAGCATTTATTTTAAATAGAAATCTTTTGAACATTACAAATGGCATTATTGTCACTGTTCATAAACTTAATGCATCCTTGCTGAATAAAAGTATTAATTTCTTTAAAAAAAAAACTTTTGAACGGTAGTGTGTATTAGGAGGAAGACTAAACTAACACATACACATGTCTCTCACTGTCATCAGGTTCTTTCTGGAGGCCAAGGCTTCTTCCTTCTAATCATACAGACAGGAAATCTGGCAACGACTCTTTTGTTGGGAATGGCATTGCGCTGATAATATCACAGACAACTCTTCTGAAGAGTAGGATAAAATCATACTGAGATTATGACGACAAATATTATGATAATGATTTGAACTGTGACATGACAAACATCTAACATGTTACTTCTGCTTAGACACAAAGACAAAGAATAAATAGGCATAAAAGCTCTCACAGATACCACTATGAACGGAAATAGAGGATCTTTTCTTCTGAAAAATATTTTCTTTCATTTCAAATTATATTTTAAAAATGAAAATTGCATGGATGAATTGTTCACAATAAGTTCTCTAATATGCATTTAGAAAATAGGTAGGATGAATTTTAATTTCATGCCTTTAAACGGATAGCTCTTTAACTCGCCATTCAAAAACGATGACTTTCTTTCTTCCGTGGAACATAAAAAAAATTTTGTTTTGAGAAACGTATCAAGTGTTTTATTTTTGTTTGTTTTTTCATACAATAAGTCAATGGGCTCCAGTTTGGTTCCCAATGTACTTCAAAATATATTTTGTGTTCCACATAAGAAAGAAATCATACAGGTTTGGAATGACATGTGAGTGAGAAAATTATGAATTAAAATTTTTGGTTGATCCAAGTTCAGACCATTCAAACAGGTCAAAATGTTAATTATTTTTGCACAGAGTTAAGTCATATTATGCAACTATAAAAGTGAACAAGTTGAAAAAAAGTTGCTTTTGTCAATCAAAGTTAGTGTCACAACATCAGAGTTGCAGTCAAGCCCAGCAACGTGTGTAGGACCACAGAGACGTATAATTGATGAAAGATGTGTCAGCTCCATATGGTTTACATTCATCTAAGCACACTACTACACTCCAGAGAGTGTGGATGACGGAGGTAGAATTCAATCTTTCCCATGGCACGTGGACTGCTCATCCCCAAAGAAACAGACCATCAACAGGAAAGATTCATGGAGACACAACCCTGTTTGTGCACTGACATCATTCATTTAAAATCAATTCATTTTCACAAAAACACTAGCACTTTAAACTTTCCGAGAGTCGCTATATGACTAAAATCAGAGTCTTAAGTCTGAATTTCTGTCTGTCTTCCTCTCTCTATAATCAGCGAGTTTCATCTTAAACATCTAAGAACAATAGACGGAAGGAAGGAAGCCTGGAAGCACCAAGATGTGAAGAAGTAAAACGGAGGAATTCACACCCATACAAACACACACACTTACACTCAGGAGTAAGTGGGGGTGGAGAGCAGAAATGACGTGTGTGTGATCATATATCCAAGAGGTCAGCAGTCATATACGGTTCAGATATTAAAAACTGATTCATTAGTTTCGTTCACATTTGTAAAAAAAAAAAAAAAAAAAGAAAAAAGAAAAAGATTCTACAACCAGCAACTAAACATGACTGAGTGCACTGAGTTGCAGCTAGTTGAAATTTTCTTACTTTCTCTCAGCCTCTGGAGTAGACACCTCACTGCTGAATCCAAACGACTCCTGAGGATAAAGACAACACTGCGGTTAATTACTGACACACACACATATACTTTAATTACTGATGATAAACAAATCAGTGTAATTTGAGCATGCAGTCAGCTGATTTATCACTGAGGGGTCGTGAATGAAAGCGTGTTGTGTTGTAACAGTGTGTTATAGTGATGGCTGCAGGTGTGCGAAGGTCTGAAAGCAGATATGCACTGCATTGTGGGTCGACTGACCTGGATGTCTGAACTAAGCTCTGAAGAGTTGATGCTGGTGTCTGCTTTTTCCTGGAAAACACACCAAAAAAGGAGGGGGGTTAGGAACAAGGAACACAAACTGCCAATAATAAAGGGCCACACGGCCATATGCCAGGAGCTTGCTTGTCATAAAGAAAGACACACCCTCTGCCTCCTGCACACACACACACACACACACACACACACACACACACACACACACACACACACACACACACACACACACACACACACACACATCACCTGAGGTGCACCGAACCCGCCAGTCCTGTGCAGCTGCACAAATCAACATGTGGACTGAGCCAAACCTACTGGAAATACAGCATTCAATGAACCCTGTTACAAACCAACAAGCCTCAATCAACACCATACCATTATACAAAAATAATCAGAGGACTGCAAAGCACTTATATGCATCTTATCTTTTCATTAAGATCTCTTTTGGTCACATTTGTTCTGTACATTTGATCTAGGTTTAAGTGTATTTTTCCACTTTATACACGCCACAATAAATAAATACATTCTTGTTCAAAATTTTACATTGTTGTAAAAGATGTGTAATTACTGTAGATAAATACATTTGACCTAGGATAATAAATTAATAAACATAAATAATCTCAGTCACTGATATTTTTAACACTGACTTCAATGTGATATAGACCTGACTTTAATGTGATATAGACCTGACTTTATTTAATGTGATATAGACCTGACTTTAATGTGATATAGACCTGACTTTAATGTGATATAGACCTGACTTTATTTAATGTGATATAGACCTGACTTTAATGTGATATAGACCTGACTTTATTTAATGTGATATAGACCTGACTTTATTTAATGTGATATAGACCTGACTTTATTTAATGTGATATAGACCTGACTTTAATGTGATATAGACCTGACTTTAATGTGATATAGACCTGACTTTATTTAATGTGATATAGACCTGACTTTATTTAATGTGATATAGACCTGACTTTATTTAATGTGATATAGACCTGACTTTAATGTGATATAGACCTGACTTTATTTAATGTGATATAGACCTGACTTTATTTAATGTGATATAGGCCTGACTTTATTTTATGTGATATAGACCTGACTTTAATGTGATATAGGCCTGACTTTAATGTGATATAGAACTGACTTTAATGTGATATAGACCTGACTTTATTTAATGTGATATAGACCTGACTTTAATGTGATATAGACCTGACTTTAATGTGATATAGACCTGACTTTAATGTGATATAGACCTGACTTTAATGTGATATAGACCTGACTTTAATGTGATATAGACCTGACTTTAATGTGATATAGACCTGACTTTAATGTGATATAGACCTGACTTTAATGTGATATAGACCTGACTTTATTTAATGTGATATAGACCTGACTTTAATGTGATATAGACCTGACTTTAATGTGATATAGACCTGACTTTATTTAATGTGATATAGACCTGACTTTAATGTGATATAGACCTGACTTTATTTAATGTGATATAGACCTGACTTTATTTAATGTGATATAGACCTGACTTTATTTAATGTGATATAGACCTGACTTTAATGTGATATAGACCTGACTTTAATGTGATATAGACCTGACTTTATTTAATGTGATATAGACCTGACTTTATTTAATGTGATATAGACCTGACTTTAATGTGATATAGACCTGACTTTATTTAATGTGATATAGACCTGACTTTATTTAATGTGATATAGGCCTGACTTTATTTTATGTGATATAGACCTGACTTTAATGTGATATAGGCCTGACTTTAATGTGATATAGAACTGACTTTAATGTGATATAGACCTGACTTTATTTAATGTGATATAGACCTGACTTTAATGTGATATAGACCTGACTTTAATGTGATATAGACCTGACTTTAATGTGATATAGACCTGACTTTAATGTGATATAGACCTGACTTTAATGTGATATAGACCTGACTTTAATGTGATATAGACCTGACTTTAATGTGATATAGACCTGACTTTAATGTGATATAGACCTGACTTTATTTAATGTGATATAGACCTGACTTTAATGTGATATAGACCTGACTTTATTTAATGTGATATAGGCCTGACTTTATTTAATGTGATATAGACCTGACTTTAATGTGATATAGGCCTGACTTTAATGTGATATAGAACTGACTTTATTTAATGTGATATAGACCTGACTTTAATGTGATATAGACCTGACTTTAATGTGATATAGACCTGACTTTAATGTGATATAGACCTGACTTTAATGTGATATAGACCTGACTTTAATGTGATATAGACCTGACTTTAATGTGATATAGACCTGACTTTAATGTGATATAGACCTGACTTTAATGTGATATAGACCTGACTTTATTTAATGTGATATAGGCCTGACTTTATTTAATGTGATATAGACCTGACTTTAATGTGATATAGGCCTGACTTTAATGTGATATAGAACTGACTTTAATGTGATATAGGCCTGACTTTAATGTGATATAGAACTGACTTTAATGTGATATAGACCTGACTTTAATGTGATATAGACCTGACTTTATTTAATGTGATATAGACCTGACTTTAATGTGATATAGACCTGACTTTATTTAATGTGATATAGACCTGACTTTAATGTGATATAGACCTGACTTTATTTAATGTGATATAGACCTGACTTTATTTAATGTGATATAGACCTGACTTTATTTAATGTGATATAGACCTGACTTTATTTAATGTGATATAGACCTGACTTTATTTAATGTGATATAGGCCTGACTTTATTTAATGTGATATAGACCTGACTTTAATGTGATATAGGCCTGACTTTAATGTGATATAGAACTGACTTTAATGTGATATAGACCTGACTTTAATGTGATATAGACCTGACTTTAATGTGATATAGACCTGACTTTATTTAATGTGATATAGACCTGACTTTAATGTGATATAGACCTGACTTTAATGTGATATAGACCTGACTTTATTTAATGTGATATAGACCTGACTTTATTTAATGTGATATAGACCTGACTTTAATGTGATATAGACCTGACTTTAATGTGATATAGACCTGACTTTATTTAATGTGATATAGACCTGACTTTAATGTGATATAGACCTGACTTTATTTAATGTGATATAGGCCTGACTTTATTTAATGTGATATAGACCTGACTTTAATGTGATATAGGCCTGACTTTAATGTGATATAGAACTGACTTTAATGTGATATAGACCTGACTTTAATGTGATATAGACCTGACTTTAATGTGATATAGACCTGACTTTATTTAATGTGATATAGAACTGACTTTAATGTGATATAGACCTGACTTTATTTAATGTGATATAGAACTGACTTTAATGTGATATAGAACTGACTTTAATGTGATATAGAATTAGAAAATTTTGGTTGAGATATTTTTTGACCACTTATGTTCTCTAAACCAGATCTTATATTAAGTTATTTCTCTTTTATAAAAAAAATAAAATAAAAAAATAATTAAAACTAATTTTAACAGTTGTCAAATGATGTGATTAGATAAATACACAGGATCTTGGATAAAAAAATGCCTTCTGTGTATGTCATAAAAGTATGACTGTGTTAAGTTCAAATAAATATTTTTAGAGGGGTAACAAGCCTGTAAATCAAGAAAAACATGCACTTCACATGCAACCTCATTGTGTAGGAATCTTGCCACCCCAGGATGTTTGCTTGCTTTTTTACTGGCCACAGTCTTTGAAGCTCAGGCCTGGTAAGTGCCCTGGCACAATGGCATAATCGAGCAGAGGTTAAGCTCGTCTATTTTTTTCTTTTTTTAACAACCCTGAATTATTGTGCAGCTTATAAGCCACACTATAACTATCAGCGCAGGCTGATGTGAACTACGGGAAAATCTATTGTGTTTCCAGTATATACTCTTTACCACTGTTTACTCATTCACAATGCTCACTTCTCAAATCTAAGACTTCTGCTCATGCCCTGACCTGTGAAAGTGTGTGCATCAGCAGTTTAAAAAAAGTTCCTAACAGCTCCAGGGTTTCTGTAAAATGAACTGCGTTGTGCTCAATTTGGAGATTCCTCGTTTAGACAATAATAAACTTGACTTTTAGTATATCAGGATCATATCATAAAATAAAAATTAGCATGGGAGAGTCAGAAAAGGTTGCTGAATATAGTTCAGATAGCATTATGGTAGTTTGGATGGAAGAGGCCCTCTAACACAACCACCTGGATCTGATCACATATGGCCTAAGGCTTACTGTCTGTGTTTGTGGATGGTGGACAGCACTTTGGAAAATTTGTGTCCAGACTCTGTTATCACAGTAGTAATCTTCAAGCCTCTTTTCCTGCAAGTGAAGCACTTTCTTTAGAGAGAAGCACTGTTTTAGGCCAGGAAGGCTGTTTGTGTGTGTTTTGTCTCTATGCCACTCCATCCGTCTGCTTTAGCGCTCAGTGGTGTGTTGGTAAAGTCCGGAAGTTTCTTAAGTAGTAAATCAGACTTTGTGCTGTAAAAGTGGACACATCCAGAAAAAAAGAATTCACTTACTCCAACACACAGTGGTCAAATTGAAGTTATTCCTATATAAACACACACACGTCTGTGTTCTGTATCATCAGCAGCACGGCATCACCAACTGCTCCATACCCACTGGGCACATGCTTACATTGGCACACACTGAACCATGTGTACACACTGCTGCTGCCCGTGTCATCCAAAACACATATCCACACAACACGACACACAAAGAGATGCTCTGTGTCTGTGTGCACTCACTGACACAGTACTAAAACACAGCCTTCACAACAGCACGCATAATAGCACAGTTCTAGACTAGACAGACACTGTACCTCTTGACATAGTTTAGTTCAATGTGTGTCAATGTTTATACCACTATATATGGTATACGTCTAAGTGTAGAGCTAAAAGACAATCACTTAACGACTGGCTATATAAAGTATGTTGTGAGGCACAGCAGCTGGTGGTTGATAAGTGACTGTGTGTGTCTGTGATTGTCTAGGCATGACTGGATTTGACCTCATGCACACTGAAGATGAATTTGATTTAATAGGAGGCACACTGTCACTACTGTATACACTCACACCCATATACAGATTAACAGAGTGCACGCTCAGTAGTTATGAGATGTTGAAGCATAATAATGCAGCCACTGCCTAAAACTAAAAATTATTTGACAGTAAAAAAGGTTTGCTGTTCTTGTTTGCAGGGCTGCACACTTTGTCCAAAAAGTTTGCGATTATACATCCATAAAGCTATACAATAATAATATTTTTTATGATTATGATTTAAAAATTATTATTTTTATTATTATTATTATTATTATTATACTACAAAAAATAAACAAAATTAGAAATATACAACTGTGAGATTTCACTGAAGAAAAAAAAAAAGTATTTAAGAAAAACAATAGAAAAGAATTATAACTATTGAGCATGGAACAGCATTTGCTGCAGTCTGATCAGAGTGACCTGACCTGACCTGCTCAAGTGTACCAAAAAAGAAAAGAAAAGAAAAAAGTATCGTGCTTCACTTTAAAAGTATCATGCATTTAAAAATCTTTAAATTTTGTGATTTCTATTTTATTTTGATTATTCGTGCAGATTAATAAGGTAGTTGCCTATGTATGTAGGCAGGTCGATCACTAGGTTTTGGAACAGCTATTTGTCAGAGAACGAGATATAGACTGACAGAGATGTGGCAGGCTGGCTGGCACAGAAGCATTGGGGGATATAAACAAACCAAAGGAGGCTAATGAGGTGTTTTACACACATTCATACAGAGTCTCTGTGTGCAGGGCAGGACACACACAGTCAGGCTGGCAGCAAAAAGGCCTGTGTGGTCAGCTCATGGGGAAAGCCTTGGCTCTTATTGCCCAATCAGGTTGAGTAGCAGGTAGAGAAAGTTTCCTTGTAGAACCAGACCAACCATTCCTACTGGTGTAACACAAACAAAACACACACATATAACTCACAGTGTGTAAAGCTATGTGGGGACAATATTCCATCATTCCAGCTACGTGGTTTCTACCTGGAAATACCAGTCAGGGGGAGGAAAAAAACACACTTTTAAAACAGGTTAGTGTAGTCTGTGTCGAGAAAGAATTGGGCAACAGAGAGCTCCATATCTTTGCACATCACCTGGCGTTCGGTGTGCGTGTACGTGGGTTCACCCTTAAACAAAGGTTCACTTCCATAACATGATCTACTTTCAGACCAACAGGAATTAAATCAAATTGCCACAACATGCCTTTGAGTAAGTCACAGCAAGTCTGAGCCTGAGAAAGAGAATAGACAGAAAGGCTAAAAATCATTAAAACAAAGGGTGTGTGTCAGAGTCTTGATTGAAATGAGTCATAAGAGCAATTATGAAATTAGCTTGTTGAAGTAGAACTCCCCCAAACCTTATCAAGCTCAAGCTACTTGTGTGAAGTGTTGTGTAGTAACCTGTGCATTAAGTTTTTAGTAGCATGACAGCCGCTCAGCTGTTTGGGTTTTGATCGATGAGATTGTTAAAATGCAATATCTTGAAATATTTAAAATAACGGTTTTCTATTTTAATATATTTTAAAATGTTATTTATTCCTGTCATGGCAAAGCTGAATTTTGAGCAGCCATTACTTAAGTCTTCAGTGTCACATGATCCTTCAGAAATAATTCTACAATATTCTGATTTGCAGCTCAAGAAACATTTCTTAATATCAATGTTGCAAAGATGATACATTTGTAGGATTCTTTTATGAATAGAAAGTTGAAAATAACAGCATTTATGTAAAAGTCTTTACTTTCACGTTTGATCAATTTAGTGTCTTTGCTGAATAAAAAGTACTGATCTCAAACGTTTTGAATAGTGAATATGCAAATTATATAAATAATAATATTAGTAAATAAAATATGAATACAGTAATTATAAATACATTTTACAAAACCTGATAGCTTCAGTATAATTAGGACATTTTTGTTCTTAGCTGGTAGTGTAACTTAACTGTTGCATGACTTCTTATTACTCATATTAATGGTTAATATTGTCTAAAGTTGAAATCTACCAAGAGAAACATTCAGCCTGATGTTTTCTGTTTTTATTCCTTCACAATTGATGCTCAAGCTAAGACCCAATAAAACACACTGCTTTCCACAGCACATTTGTGTGGCTAAGAGACTCTGTCTGGCAAGTGTCTCTGTAGGAATGGCTAAAAAGAAACATGGCGAAATTGCAGCATGGTTACTCTGTTCTATGTAAAATGGGGGTTTATCCATTCAACACATTCAGTAGAGGATGTTTTCTTAACTCATTGTTATCAGGGTAGCTCTTAGAAAAGCAGAGAGAGATAGAGGAAGAGTGCTGAGCAAATGTGGAAGCCCAAAACGACCCAGTCAGCTCTGTTCAGATATCTGAGGAAACGAAACCGATATCAAACCTCAAATTGAACTTGGGAATGTCTAGGGCATTTGAGTATGCCTCAAACTAAACCAGAGAAAAGAAACAGAGAAGAGAAAGTAACAGACAGCTTCAAATAGCATATGGACTTCACCTCTGTCAGAAAGGAAGAGGATGGCAGTGAAGGGGAAACCATGGGCCTCATTTGATGCCGTTCAGGATAATAGTCCTTCACTGTGGATTCTTGCATGTGCTTAGAGATTCATTCTGTCTAAGTATGAATAGGCCACAACATTCATGCCTCACTCACAATAGCCTTCAGTGTTGCCTCTGGTTAAAACCGGTGACCTTTCCCCTCTCTAGGATTGATGGAGAAAGCGAGGGCCCATCGCCAACTTGGCCTCTAATACAGGGTTACATGCCTTTGGAAGAGAGGTTAGTTGGGTGACAGTGTTTATGGAAATTAGTGAGAGGATACGAGGAAGATAAACAACCAGAAAGAACAGAGAAGAGACTGAAAGACAGGCAGTAATAGCATTTTTTTACTTTTTGAAATCTCAAAAATGTCAAAGGTCACGTAAACGTCATGTCTCTCAAGGCAAAGCTGAAATATCAAGCTATTAATATGGCCTTTAAACTACCAAACAGAAAGAGGATAATCACCTGTTACTGCCCCGAGACTGGACAGCAGCCACACTGCTTGAAACACAATGGCCCTCATTTATCAAAAGTGCGTACACCAAATTTCCAGCGTACACCTGGCGTACACCCAAAACCACGGTGACTTTGAGATTTATCAATATGGACGTTGGCGTACGGCACGCTCAAATCCTACGCCAGCTGAGGAGGTGGTGTACGCACATTTTGAGTGCGGGAATGCGCAGAAAAACAATTCCTAACACCACAAAACGCACTGACAAACTAAAAGATATAATATATTATGACCCACTGTAAAAAACAACAACAACATAGTAATTATAAACTTCAGTGTTTATTTTTGTGCAACATGGACTTCAATGTTTAATTTGTGTGAATTTGCCAAAGCATTTCAATTGTAGGCATATGTATTCCTTAAGTTGCGAGCCTGTGCGCTTTACCTGACGATTCAAGCCTTGTTTATACTTTCGCCTGGCTCCGCAGCGCGAGTCTCCGCAGACTGCGCGCGCACCTCCCCAAACGGACGAGGCGTTTATACTCGACGCGCTCGCCGTTGTACTATTCTTTGAAACGATGGTTAGGCCAGGGTTAGGCCCGGCAGGTATGCACGGACTGGGTTTAGTAATGAAAGGCTTTCAATGACCAAAAAAATAATTCAGACTGACAAAATAATAAAAATGCCATTCTTCTTATTTTAAATAATAATAATAATACAAATAATAATAATAATAACGAAATTCTTCTTCTAAATAACAATAAGCGTCATTAATAATAAAAATCTAGAAATCAATTTTGTTTCTTTCCATTTCCCTGGTTTCGCTTTCTCTTTCTCAAAGAAGTTTCTCTTCTTTGCCGTCTTCCGTGTGTCCATGGCGTAAAATGAGGGCGTGGGGGAGCGGAGACTTGAATATATAGGGGCGTGTTATTCTAATGACGATCGATTTCAGCCGCGGCATTTATCAAGGGCAGGTATTGCGTACACCAGAATTTCAAAGGTACGCACAGCTTCATAAATCAGGCGATGAGAAGAGTGTAAGCATAATCTTACGCCAATATATACGCCCATTTCTACGCAAGATTGATAAATGAGGGCCAATGAGTCTACTTTTTTCTTTCACGACTTCTATTTTTTCCCAATCGATTTAGCCCAGACATAGTATCATGGTAGGCTAGGAGCTGTGCACATATGAAAAGAAATTGTTCCAAATTCCAATAAATAAATAAAGGAATAACAGCACATATGGAAGGACATGATATTGAGTAGATGACAGAGTTTCCAAAATCATCCGCATTACTAAACAAAACAGTTCAACTTGTGTTGAGCCCCAAAACAAACATGTTTTCCTCGCACATGGAATGCAAAACACCTCCCAGAAAATTCCCACGATTATTCATATCATCCCTCTTCCCATTAACCGAATCTCCCACCAACCAGCAGCTACTCCTCCAATGTCCCCATTTCCTTTCCACGATACTGTCGAGAATGGCACAAGACCAACAACACTAAATACATAAAGCAATGACCTACTTGGCCCACTTGACACTTCCTTCGGCCCCATTAGCCTCGGATTAAAGCCTCCTTTGACAGACAACACCCTCTGCTCGGGATTTATCCCAACGTCCTTTAATATATCATTCACAGTCAGAATGTGGAGACCTATTTTTGAACTCAATTCATGGTGAGATCAGATTCCCACCGCATGAACTTTATCTTGAGCCTTTGTTGGCGGCTATCTTAAGTTTGAGTTAATTAAAGGGGCAGATATATTAATGTAAATATAAACTTAAAGCAGCAATTGAATAATAGAAGAATCATATTCATAAACCCCACACTAAAAGAACACTGGCACTGAAGAGGAATGAATCATGATTACTAAATAAACACAGCCGAACCCCACAATGCTGATTTAGGTGGGACAGTACAGCCAGGTTTTGTTCTGTGCTCAGCCATGTATTAACCAGCTTTAGCTTTAGTAAGATTTACACAGGGCAGGGTGTGGAGCCAGATACTGGATTAGACAAGAAGATGGATAAAACCGAGAAAATAATTTAGAAAGGTAGAGTTCACCTAAAATGATAATTCTGTCATTGTTCAAAAATCATTTCAAACCCGTATATATCTGGACTTTTACTTAGCTTTTTCCATATAACAACGAGAAAAAGAAAAGAAAAAAAAAAAGACAAAAGAAAAAAATGCTGTCACGATTCCTCGATTAAATTCGAGAACTCGATTTTGAAAAATCCTTGATTGCAATTTGTCAGTGTTGATTAAACGGCAAAACAAAGTGGCACATTGCACAGAGAAGTAATTCGTGAACCGCTTTCAAAGGCTGTGCGATATATTAAAACCACTAAAAAAATCATAATATAGCATAGTGCTATTGTGAAATCACAAAGGCTGTGTTTCAGTTTAATAAATATATGCGCTGCGGGTTTCCGGGAGCAGGTTACGTGTTTCTCAGAGCTGCCCTGTTCAGAGTACATGCTGTTCCACACGACCTCAGTCTCCGCATGTGCGGTGTGTGTTTGGGTTTCCAATAACATGCAGTGTTGCGCTGTTATTTAAATGCGTGGAGCGTGTCTCAGCAGCTCGGCTAACAAACTCCATCTCTGCATATGCTGCGAGTTTGGGTTTCTTATTGCGTTCATCAGGGTACACAATGTGTTCATCGGGATTTCAAAAATATTATTTTAATTAAGAATATGTTGTTTTGAGATGTTTTGCAGTAAGGGAATGCTAATTCCATATAAGTAACAGGTGATTCTGGACACAGTGCGCAGTGGAACTCATTCATTCAGAATTCAGAGAGAATCCATCAAAATAATTCAACACAATAGCGTACCTAATGTTCTCTAAACCTTGAGAATGACTGGTTCCTGTCTGAGGCCAGTACCACAGCTGAGCATGACTTTCAGTTGTTTTCTTTATTTTTCTCAAAATCCCCTCATTGGACAGTGCCAACCCCAGCTGCATGTCATAATGAGTCCGCTGGTTTCTTAGCAACCCTGGGTGGCCCACTACCCTACATCCCTGAGAACAGAGACGCTTTGAGACGCAGACGAGAAATGCAGGGCACTGACAGAACCGCAGACAATCCAAACACGTATGGAGAGAGGGCAGGGGGTGAACACATTTGTCTTCATTTTGTAATGGTTTAAGACAAGCGTTTCCTTCTATTAGCTCATAGGTTTACAATGGCCATTCTGCAGCACCAAGTGATGAAAGAAATAACAGAATTTTGCTATTAGCTGTGCTTGTGGTTCATTGTCCCTGGAAAATAAACGGAACGGAAACTATTGTTCTAGTTTGAGACTAAAACAACTGTTGATGCAATAACATGCATGCCATACAGAGGCAACACTTTAGCATTTAATATTCTTATTTATTAAGGCCAGACTCAAGTGTATAATATATATATATTAAAAAGTATGGGCCAGATCATATGAACTTTAAGAATTAAAATTAAATGCCACTTGGAAAGCATAAACATAACTTCTGCAGAAAACGTTTCAGTACATTACAATTGTCAAAGTCACACACTTTAGTTTTGTTTATGTTGCTCTGGTCAATATGGTAGTCAGTTGATCATGTGACTCCAATGGTGGCCCTCATGAGGTTACCGCTCCATGTCAACAAGGGCTACTGATAGGACTGGAGTTTTCGTCTCATGTGAGATTACATTATTTCAAACATTTATCAAAAGTATTATTCATTTCTTTAAGGGTAAAACCTTTTTAAATGAGGAAATAAAAAGTACTGAGGGCACAACTTTAATACTCGCAAACTCCACTTGCCCCGAAAACGTGTTTAACTGTGCTGATGACTGCCAGATTAACTCATCTGGCTTCAAATGCTGAGTGAGTAAACACGCCAAGATGAATTAAATCCATGGTGAAAGCATGTAAACAATTCTTACGAATTATTTAGTGACAGAGATTTAATGGAATTGTTGGTCATTCTAAAAACCAAACACATCCACAGCTGTAGAGATGCGGGTGTACAATTAAGACTGAAATGTGCAGGAAACCTTTTAGGCTGAACATACCATGTCTAGCTCTTGAGAGACTTGCCGCTTGCGTAGTTCCTCCATCCGATCGCTGACGTCGCTGAAGTATGTGTTGTAGTACTCCGAGTACTCCTGTGCCAGGTCATCTATATTACCCAGAGAGCCATCCTGCACAAACAGAGATATAAGTGAGACAAACTTTGATGGCTTTTCATTTAAAAAAATAATAATAATAATTAAAAAGACAATTTTAAATCACATGCTTTGAAATAAATTCCATCTCTCATTATTAAGCCTCCCTTCCCACACAGCCTCAGAAACACAAACAAACATGAGTGGAGCTGTAGGAGAGCTTCATTAAAAACCTGTCACTGGAACGTGATTTTAATTACGATCGCAAAAACGGCGCCAGCCGTCAAGGACTTGACACACTCAGAACACATTGCACACATCTGCTGCGACAAGTCGCAAACGGTCACACACAAGCTGAACTAAACATCTAGCCCTCACATTCCATTATTTTCACTCCACATACAATACTCTGGGCCGAGACCATTGGATTTTTGCAGAGCTTTGTGAATTTGTGGGGTTATAATTTCCAAGCTATTGGTTTACAGTGAAGTTGTCAGTTTGTTGAGATGGGTTTCCTGTGTCAAGTATATGGGCCAAGGACAGCCCAATCTCATAAAGCATTCAGTAATGGTACACATTGTATGCAATCATTTTCATCGAAAAAAAGTTCATTTATAATATGTATTTATTTTTATATACCATTGTATGTAATATTAAATAAAATAACATTTGTTTTTTTACAACAAAGTTTTGTTTTTATTTTTGTAAAGAAAATATAAGATAACCCTCTACAATGAGAGAAAATCACTCGCATATGCAACCAAATGTCACGGGAGGCGACTAAAAAATGGATTTAATTAGCCAATGGCAAGTAAATTGTACGATTATAGTCGCCTGTAATTGAGTTAGAGCCACACATGTAAGTTCATTGCCTGCTGAGCTTTATGCACCCTGTAAAATTTCTCTCACACACACACGCACTCACAGTGAGAGATAGAGAAGCCCGCTGACTGAACTTTAGCTGACCCGATTGGACCAGTGCTGCATCATCATGAAAATGTATCATTTGCATGCGTTTTTAAAGGATTAGGCTAGTTCACCTCAAAATGAAAATTTCCTGATAATTTACTCACCCCAATGCCATCCAAGATGTTCATGTCTTTCTTTCTTCAGTGGAAAATAAATTAAGTATTTTGAGGAAAATATTTCAGGATTTTTCTACACTCAATGGACTTCAATTGCAAACCAGAATGTTGAAGTTCAAATCAATGCTGTTTCAAAGGGCTTTGGAGTGCTTCAAAGGGCTCTGCACGATCCCAGTCGAGAAATAAGCGTCTTGTCTAGCGAAATGATCGGTCATTTTCTAATTTTTTTTTTTTAATTATATACTTTTTAACCACAATTGTTCGTCTTGTGCTGGTCTCCGACGCGCCATGTATTACGTCATCACGTTGGAGATGTCACAAAAAAAAGAAGAAAATAATAATAATAAATTAAAACAAAGATGTTGGAAGAGACCTTTTTGACCCTTTAGAAAAATCCTGAAATGTTTTCCTCATTTCTTTTCCACTGAAGAAAGAAAGACATGAACATCTTGGATGACATTGGGGTGAGTAAATTATCAGGAAATTTTCATTTTGAGGTGAACTAATCCTTTAAGCAAGCTGTTAGAATTTTTGCGTGTGAAAACTGAACATCCGAAGCACATTTATACTAATCTCTTTCAGGCCTTGCACTTGCACAGACAATTCCACACAAAATTGTCAAAATGTCCATCTTGGCGAGTATCCTAGAAAATATGTACACTGCAGTATCAGTAATCAAACAACAGATTCGCTGCAATAATTGACTGAATAACTTTTGTAACTTCAACAAGGATTCATCTCTATTTAATTTAGACAGTGAAGACTATGCAGTGTTATTTTACATTTGATTAGGGTACTTTTTTCGATTTCTGCACCTAATCTTTAAAGCCTGGAAAGCACTGCTTATTCAATTAGCATCTCTGTTCTATTGTGTTTATTTGTGCTTTTGCTTGTAGTTTGATTATTTGTTCTTATTTGATTACAGAGCGTTTACTTGATTTTAATAGTGTTTGAAATTTATATTTTATATTTATCTTCTATATTTATGTAGAATTTTTCATTTGCATTGTTCTTGCATTCCATGTAAGAAGTCTGGTGAGTAAAATAAAATCAAAAATACTAGCCAAGGGCGACTCGAGCTTCAGTGTGTTCATAGAGGGTTTTAAGATTTAAGAAAAAAATAGCGCACAAGGCCTCTCTAACTGACCAGCCCTTACAACCTTCTCTGACATTTGTAGCTGTCTTGTTGTGAGTGTGGATATTCATTTGTGGTGCAGCCTGGCTCTGACTTCAGCATGTGGGTGCATTCTATTTTTCTACGAGCTCGTGACACACAAGTAACAGCGAATTACCTCAGACTGCTGCAAAAAGAGCACATAAAACAGGAAGGTCCTTCACTCAAAACCAGAGATTAGCTTCTTTAGAAAACTATCAATACCCCAGCAGCTGCAGGTGGCATGGTTTCTTTTCCTAAATGGAAGGAGTTTGTTACATTTATGACCGTGTTTGTTGCATTTCAGTTCTGGGCTAGGCTGGATCTCTCCTGCTGCTGTACTAGATGCCCTTTAAAGTCCTGATGAATGCAAAGTCAAGCACAAAGGACTTCTTCCTGCTCAGGACCATGCTGACAAACACATACATCCTGTCATTGTGTGTATAGGCCAGAGCTAGGAAAACCAGGGCCTCACACACATACTGATTGGTAAAATTTGAATTTACAGACATGGACTGATGCAATTAGGGCTGTGTTAAGATCTATCAGAATAGTGCTGAAAATAAGTTGGGAGTTTCACGTTTTATGAATAATATAACAGAATTAGACGTAAAATAGATTTTTTGCTCTTTATAAAATGTCTCTTAACCAATCCGTTCCAACAAAACTCCAAACAGATGATCTCAGAATACTGAGACTCCCAACGGAACGCTGCTCTCGGTGAGAAATTCCAGCTTTGCATTCCAATATGCTGGCCTTCAGAGTCCCTCCAGCTTTTAGACAAAACATGATGTGAATATGTGAGATTTATGTTGTTGGATGCGCAAAAAAACAATTTCTGTCAGATTGTTTTAACCAACACAGACACATTCTCCTTACTCTAAGCCATTTGATAAAAAGAGATACTAAGACTAAATAAAAACTTAACAAGAGGAACTAGGCCACAGGCTTTTTGCTGTTGCCATTAGACAGATTTTCTCAAGTACGTACTGTTGGTTGGGGTGGTGAGTCTAGCAGCTTGCTGTAATGACAGGTCAGAGGCTGTGCAGAGCTCTGAGTGATGGGTGGAAGGGCCAAAACTTTCATCCAAGAACATATTTTAATCTTAAAATGGACTCATAGCCTTATATAATTTTATTATATAGAAGGCAAAAGCATGAATTAAAGAAAAAAAAAAAGATGCACAGAGGCAGACATTTTTTCTTCATTTACAGAACTATAAAAATAAATAAACATTTTAACTAACCAAACCTGTCATTGTGTAACAATAACAACTAAGGAAAGAAAATGTATCTATAGCTTTAAATATATAAAAAATATATTAACACACACTCTCTCACACACATATACCTGTATGTATGTATGTATGTATGTATGCATTACACACACACATATACATATATACATACATATATATATTATATATATATATATATATATATATATATATATATATATATATATATATATATATATAAAATACTGTATTTTAAATATAATTTTGCAAGATCTTAATAAGCTTTACATATTTTTATTGAAAAGGGTTTAAACAATGTTTTTCATGCTTGAAAAACACTGAACCATAAACAATTATTGTACATGCAGCTGTGGAGCAGTCCTTGGGTTGTTGCTCCAAACTCATAAGCCTTTCGATCATCTTTGAAACACAAATGAAGATATTTGAATGAAATCTGGGAGATTTCTGACCCTCTATTGACAGTCCACACAACTACCACTTCGATGTTTCAAAAAAGTTTATGAAGAGATCTAAATCTAATCCATATGAAATGATTGAGCGGTCAAGTCCACATTTTTCTGAATAGATATACTTTATAAGATGGGCAGCTTTAATTTTGGCTTTTATTTGCATATAAACATTCATCAACGCACACATCAGATATGGTAAACGGAAGCTCAAGCATGTTCGCTTGATGTATGAGAACCAATGAGATTTACTCCTGTGCGTTTTCATTTTTTACAAGTGGTTGGCAATTAAGGTCACAGCTCCAAAACTTCAAGAGACACTCAAGAGACCTTTCGACTGGCTGTGAAAAACACCAGGAGAAAGATACCCAGGGTCCCTGATTATCTGCGTGAACATGCCATAGTCCTGCTGCATGTAGGCATGAGGGATCAGAGCAATACACTGCAATGTCCATAATGCAAGAAGCCTAAAAGTGCTCCAGCCAAACATTTGAGAGCAGTAGCAAAGGTGCGACTAAGTTCTACTGTTTTGTATTAAAAAGTGTTTTGTTTATTTCTTGGAAATGCACATTTGGCCGTAAAGCACTGAGCTTGAATTGAGATACAGATCAAATTAACTTTTAACAACAGTAACATGTAAAAGCCTTATTTTTATAGGGAATTTTTTTCACATTAAATAAAACTATCGGATAATATTTTGAGCTTTGAAGAGCTGGAAAAAGTGTGAAGCACTGGAAAGTCCTTGAAAAGTGCTTGAATTTGATATCCCTCATACAACTCTCAAAAGGTTGAACGAACCCCTATAATGAATAAATGTAATAACATTCGACTATTTTTGCCACAATACCATGGTTACAGTTAGCGTTACTACATTAAATCCATGGAGAATGTGACTTGTGGACTGAAAACCCTTCTATAACTTTATTCATGGCTCAATGTTTCTCCTGGTTTCCACACCAGCACTGTTTGATCTGATATCTATGGTCTGCGCTGTCAAATACTGGTCCGAGCTCATAAACTGTCTGCGCAGCGCAGCTTAAACGAGAAGCACAGTTTTGTTTTGTTTGATGTTTTTCATATGCAGCAGAAATGGCAGCTCTTAGTTGGGCAATGTGGTGATCCCACCAGTGCGACCTCTAACAAAATTTAGCCGCACTGACAAGAAAAAAGGTTGCAAAATGCTACCATTTGGTCGCAGTCTGGAGCCCTGTCTAAGACAGTGCTAGAGGGAGACAGGAAGGACAGCTGATTGTCCTCGCAGTGCCAAACCACATTTAAACTTATTCCCCCCAGATGTGTTTGAGAATTTGCAAGAGCCTTGGTGGAAGAGTGGGGCAACCTCTCACAGCAAGAACTGGCCAATTTTGTGCAGTCCATGAGCATGAGAAGCACTGTACTACTTAAAGCAGCTGGTGGTCACACCAGATGCTGACAGTTGTTGAATCTTTATGTTCATACAAATATTTACACGCTGAGAAATTTGCTGAAAGTGAGAGGATGTTTAGTTTTTGCTGAGTTTATATGAGGACCAGGCCATCTATCTTCAGACTGGGAACTGAGCCTATCAGCACTGAGAGAAGCAGTGGCCCTTGATCTGAATTAGTTCAGTTCCATCTGTACAGCACATGCCTTCCATATTCTTATCATTCCACACATTCCAGGCCTCCAGTGAGGTAATGCTGCAATACTTTAGTCTTAAAGTGAGTGAGTGTGGGTCTGCTGCTTCCAGCTGGGCATTTAACTGAAGGACTAATTCAAAGCTCATGCGTCATCTGTCTGTATCTGTAAGAGGATGTAGATGACAGAAAATGTTTGCCTCACATGAACGTAGCTTCACATGAGCTGAGAACTCTAAAAAAGAAGGGAATGAGTCTTATTTAGCTGACATGAATCACTGAGCACACAAACAGCACCACCCAAACTCTGCTGTCCAGCCCGAAAAGCCAAACTTTTAAAGCCCCCAAAGCTACCCGTTTGACTGTAACTGGAGCTCTATGTGAACAATTTCCAAACACAAACTAATGCAGACCTCTTCATACAGTCAGAAGATACTAACCTTAATCCAACACATACCCCTTTTCCACCAAAAAAGAACTGGTTCGGAACTGGTGCTGGTTCAAAGTTGGTTCAACTTGCGAACCTTCTCAGAACCTGTTTGTTTTTCCACTGACTAGAGAGCCCAGCGAACGACGTCATCACTGTGTACGTTGCCATAGGCTACGTCTTAAGGGGGTGTACACCACCTGAAAATCCCATAACATCAGCATTTTTCTGATTTCTGTAAATGAATATAAAACTTGCAGCACAGGGTGAAGTCAGTATACATTAACTACGATATGAGACACATGCAAATTTAATATAAAACTATGTAACGTCGGTTCAATGGCGCTCTGTTGCGCGGCAGGATTTTGAACACGGTCCTGAGCCGTTGCTGGGCGCCGCGGACAGACGCCGAAAGGCACCGCCGGTGTGTGTACACTTCTAGAGAATAATGCGTTCAAATTTAAAAGACGCGGCGCGTCGCTGAGCTGAGCTGCGCGTCCGGTGTGCGACCCCCTTTAGCTTTCCTAGAAACACTTGCGCCAAATTCAAACATAACAATTACAATGGCGGAATACATCGTCTTTCTGCAAATGTTTCTCCTTGCTTTGCGATCCTATATTGGGGTCAGAACAAGACGTTTAGAACACATTTGTGCTGTTCGGACGGAGGTTACGTTCGAGAAGAAGTTCAACAATAACCCCGCCTCCAGCATGACGTGGATAAAGAACGGTTCTAGTCCAGCAAAGAGTTGGTGCCGCTTTGGAACCAATTTTCCTGGCCGAGAACCGGTTCTTTGGCTGTCGAAACACAAAGAACTGGTTCGCGAGTAGGCACCGGCTCCGAACCGGCACCAGCACTGCCTTGGTGGAAAAGGGGTAACAGAGTGTTGCTGTTTTACTGTCCCAATAATGTACATCTATCTGAAAATTTTTTTTTTGGTAGTTTTTTAAACTACATTTTTTAAACTTTTTGGGACTGGAACTTGTTTGACAAGAGGACACAGTTTTTTTAACACAGTAAAAGGCACATCCCGAAAAATTATTTTGAGTATGTGCATGAATGAATGATATTTGAAAGCTAGTCAATTAAAAATTAAATTTATTTTTGAAAAAAAAAAAAAGAAAAAAAGAAAAATGGTAAGCTGCAAATTTACAGACTAAGTTCTAAAGCTCCTCAGACTTTGGCTCTTAGCAGATGTAGCTCACCAGCTCTTATGTTTATGAAGTCCAGCTAGAACTACATTCATTGGCTGATATTATTATTATCATTACTAAAATGTTTGCTCTTTTGGGTTGACTCTAGTTGGTAAAAGGAAGTAAGATATCAATCACTGTAGCAGACAACAGGAGACACTTCAGTTCTATAGACACCTTTTGCGCCGACATCACAGTTACGTCACGGCGCTAGCTGGAGGCAAAACAAACGGAAAACTGGAGGCGGCCAATACAAACCAGCACAGATTCGGCTACATAATAAGTTAACTTAAGTTATTATTTTTATTATTAAAAGTCATCTTGTGTTCTTGGGTGCAAGAATCAATGAAAAATGAGTATGCTGTATCTGGAATTTTTATTTCTAGAAAATATTCATATCATTAAAATTGCACCGTTGTGTCACTCTTTACATTGTCGTCTTGGCGCTGGCTAGGCAGAACTGTGGATTGAACCACACAAGTCTTTACATGACCATTCAGCACATAGTTATATTATAGGCATCTAAATATATTTATATGTCCTCAGTTTCTCTTTACCCTCGGTTTCTCTATCGGGTAGGTGTAGAAGTCAGGCCACTCAACCGGAGGTAGCGTTAACGTTAACGTTAATCCTGTCAGTTCGTCCATTGACTGAGCGTGTACGGTCATCTGGTTCCGTCCGTTAAAATTAACTTTTGCAAATAACAATCGGCGTCCTGGACAGTGAGTGACCTTGCACATTAAGACAAAATCGGATTTTCTCCATTCATTGTTAAAAAACAAGCTAACAAAACTTGCAAACTAACGTTAGTGAAGCGGCCAGAGGGATCTTTCTGCCTCCAGCTAAGCTCCGCCCACACAAATACGTCACCGTGTTTACCAACTGTAAAAGGGTCTATAGCGCTTGAGTAATTTTTTAATCACTATTGACTTCTCAAAAGTATACATCATCCAATTACAGTTCAGTTATCCAGAATCTGCTAACTTCAACACTACTCGAGGGCCTGAGCCACCCACACAACATGGACCAAACTCAACATGTTGTGTAATGACTAGCAACAACATTCTTTCTCAAGACCGTTCATTTCCAGGACAGGGACAGAAAGAGGAGGAACAGGTCACAGCGACTGGAAGCGAGACATATCCCACATTAAACAAAAGAACATGACCTTTTTACAATAAAATGCATCAAATATGAGAAACTGTCTGTTCAAAGAAGCCAACCACAAATTCACACTTCCCTCAGATGAAGCAGCAGCCATTGAGCAAAGCCACAAAGATTTGATGTGGCCACTGTGCCGTGAGACAGCTATGCTGTGTATGTGTTGGAGAAAAATAAAAACAAACAAGGAAAGAAAAGAGTGATTGAGCAAAATACAGAGAAATAGAAACAAAAAAGAAAGATGATGATGCATTTTCCTCTGACAGCAATGGACTTGTGCTAATCAATTAACCTACACAATCATATCTTTCATTTGCTCAGCCCACCTGCTCAGAAACAGCTTTATGGGACACAGATCCTCAGAGGGTAAAGACATATTTGATTACCCTTCTACACAAATGAGAAAAAAGAAAAGAAAAAAAGTAACCTACTCCAACATGCAAAATTAGGCTTTTCCCCCAGTTAACTCTCTTACTGAAATCTTTCATTCTTTACTGACCTAAACAAAACAGCGCAAACACATTCATACAGAGAATCCAGTGTGAAATGAGGGAGCAGATCTGATAAGAGTTCTGTTCTTTTCACAGTGCTCAAATCAAAGGAAACACATTTCATTCTGAATGCAGTGCAAAGAGTAGAAAGCCATTAGATGTTTGGACAAATCCCTGAATCCAATGCTTCTGCACTGTGACAAATTCCAGGAATTCATGAGAAGCATGCTCTCCTTGAGGATTAAACAACACCACAGCAGCAGTAACATTTTAAATAGAATCTAGATTTCCTCTTTGATGTAAAATAATTTCTTGAAGTACCCACTATGTTTAAATGAATAAACATTGTCACATGGCATGCAAATTATTATTATTATTTAATTCATTAAATCCCCTGCAGTTCCCTCACAAATGTTTGGGAAACCCTGAAATAGGGCATCTAATGTCACCACATCACATACACAATGTCTTTCTAAACTATGTTAAAAATACCTTGTTTTTATTATAAATTATTATATATAGAGATGCAGCACCAATACTAAATTTCTCAGCCGATACCGATAGCCGATTATTCAGAATGGAAAAAAAAAAGGAAAAAAAAATCTATATCTAATCTGTCTAAAAAGCTTGTCATGTTTTCAAAAAGTCACTTTGGATAAATGCATCAGCTAAATTAGGAATCTGCAGGTTGTCACAAATTTAATTCAAAATGCATTAAAACACCTAAAGTAAATACCTTAGAAAGTTAAGGCTGAACTGAGGTTTTCTTTTGGGGAAGAAGTTTATTCGGTTGTGATTCTGTGCAAATGTAGATTGCATAATATGTCTGTTTTTATAGCTGCTGATCCAAGAATGAGTAACACAGCAAACCACAAAACAGGTTTAGTGCATCAACCTTCAGAAACAGAACATCACAAGTCTGCTTTTGTTTTCCTAGAACTTCTCATCATAAATGTTAATGCCCACAATGCCTAAACATGTCATGACAATTACTGTATACAGAATACCGCCTGATTTTTTTAACCACGCAGGTACGCACATTAGGGGTGGGACAAAATATAGATAGGGCAATTAATTGTTGTCCTTCTCCATGCGATACGAGAATTGATACACTAGCGGCAAATATTGATATTTTAATTAATAAAATAAGGAGCTTTAAATAGATTTCCTTGCTCCCAACGTTGCTACTTCATGGCTCCACAAGGTGGCGCTCAACATATGAATAAGGGAAATGTGGCCATAAGAAAATAGGTTTTTAACAGGATGACGGACAGCAGTGTGAGTAAATTAATAGATGCCCCAGCCACGTTTAAGTCCAAAGTCTGGAAAGCCTACACTTAATCTTTTGACGGGCATTTTGTATCGTGATATTATCGGTATTGTGAGCCATGTATCGTGTATTGTATCGTATCGTGAGGTACCCTGTAATTCCCACCCCATCACACGTGCGCATTGAATTTGTTTTACTCTAATTAGTTGTTCCACAAGGTGGCAACACTGGCCCAGCCCGTTGTTCTACAGTAGAAAACGAAACTCAAGAGACGAACAACAGAAACAACAAAATACCAGAGACCCGCATTGACAAGAGGGTTATGAGAGAGCCTCAACTTCAGTTTAAAAGAATACAAAGACATTTTTATCGGTCATAACTTCTGGAGAAAAATAGCGCAGACTGGACAAAGATGAAACTTTCTAAAGCGCATGTGTCGACCGCCTGCGCTCGCATACACTATCAAATTAAGTATACTTTGAGAGGGTATGCATTCGGTAAAAAACGAAGTATACTTTGAACTTTAATGGCCTTATACAATAAAGTAAGATTACCAAACAAATGGCAATGACTCACACTCTACAAAGCAATGGGGGAATGGGAAGTTGATTGACGAGATGTGTGGCGCCGCCCTGGAGGGGAGAAGTGGACATGGGCCGTATTTGAGTTGGAGAGGATGTGAGACAGAAGTTGGTCAGGGGGTCCTGGCGCACCCTCATTAGGGCGGCTTCCTCAGGATATCCACAGAGGCAAAGGAAAGAGGGCTGACGGAAGCATAATGAAGGAAGAAGGGAGATGAAAAGAGAGAAAGGGAGAGAGAGAGAGAAATGCCTGTGCTGCGCTGGGTGGGGAATTTGTTACATTAACTGGAATCAGAGGAGGGGAGCAATGGCTCATCCAAAATTTAGATCAGTTACTGTCAAGGTGCTCAAGTACTGCGGATATGAGCAGCCACTCTCACACTCATTGTCTAATGTCCACTGGTGAAGCAAATATAAAAATTCTGAATACTGCTGCCACATGCATATTGTGTGTTTGGCATTCTTTACAGTTTGAATTAAGTAATATGCTTCTCAAATGCTCAGTATTTACTGCATGTTGAAGTGCAAAAACTATTGCATTTAATGCAAATACCGTTACTCAAGCTTCAACAAAGTTGCTCCTATTTTAGAAATATGCCATGAGGCGAACAATTTACTGTATTTCACAGATCATTTTCTCTCTAAAACATTCACAACCACAACAAAACAAATCCGACAGGTGGCTGAAATGAGGGTGGCAAGCTGTTAATTGACTTTGAAGTGAATTTACATAAGTGGAACCACATATAAACGGTGTTTGCGTACACAGACCTCACTTCAATGACAGGCAGACAGAGGTATTCTCATTATGAGAGATCTATGAGCTTGGCATGCACTATGGTAAACCTCAGAATGTGGCTCTAACCCTTAATACGTTTTTCGGTAGCCGCTAATTCTACAAATGCAGTTTATAAACATTAGCAATAAGAAAGTAAATCTTAAAGCCGCAAATAAAGCAATATACATACTTCAGAAAGCAAAAACTATCTTACAACTTCAAAAATCTACATCACGTTATAAAAAAATCTTACTTTTGTAGACCGAGCGGCGAGCGCCCATCAAAACAACATTTCATAAGGCTTGTAAAAGTTGAAAGTAAAACAACCCGGACTGTCTAATGATCATCTTAAAACCAAGAACTATTTTTAACGCAGAAAAAGAAAAAATATTTCCCATATTTATTACAAGGCTCTCTGGAATACTGGACTCTGACTGGTCAATCATGGTGTATGTAAACTGTATATTTTACCATTGTCCAATTTTCTACACAGCTGTACTGTTTTACTCTGTAGCTTTACAGTCAGCAGCCTGTCTCCCCCCTCCTCCCAGTATAATAAAAAGGTTAACATAAATCATCGTCATTATTGCAAAATAAAAGCAGTGCAAATGCACAGATCTCCATTTGGTCAAGAATCAAACAACAGTAAAGCAGAGTGTGAATTCTCCAAACCTCCACTATGGATGAAGGCCATGGCGAGTTGCTATAAAGCCAAAAGATAGAGGGTTCAATTAAAGAGGAGTTTGTTGGGGGTTGGGTGAAGCAACGCCGAGAACACCTTCAGGTGCTACTTCTGCAACTTTCCCGCGCACAACTGCTTCATGGAAGTAAAGATTTAACCTGCTGCATGAGCAATGTGGTTTAAGTCAGATGAGGAGAGACCACTGCAGGGCTACTTGTAACAAGAGGAGTAGGCTATACATGAGATATATTCCAAGGAAAGAAAAAAAAGACTCATCCTCTATTAGTAACATCACAGAATAAAATAAGCCTGAGGGAGGAAGAGAGGTGTGCAACGTAAAGGCAATTAATCACTCATATGTGTCAGTGAGTAATACAGTTTATCTCCTTGGATTTAACGGAAACAACTGGGAGTAGTATATCTTTTCTCATTAAGTAATTCACTTTTCTAGACACAAAAGCAATACACACACTTCTTCAGACGCCAAATTAACACCACCGCCATCAAAAGGCAAAGCCATTTTCACTGGAAATGGGTGTCACACCTTTATCTCTTTCATCTGGGTGTTTCACAACAGGCACATTAAGGCTCTGACAAAGTCCCAGGGAATAATTGCAAGTAAATGTCCAGTTTACCCAATGTCTTACACAGCACTAACAATTAAAGATACAATTAAAACCAAAAAGGAACTGAGAAACCAAGACCAAGTCCATTTGAGGTGATCTTAATACAAACATGAGCACTCTGAGACAACCAGGAGAAAATACACATTACTAAGATCTTTTTTCCCCACACTCAAAGACTTATTTGGTAATAAAACACACACACATTAAGCAGTTGTGCTGCTTAATATATATTTTTTATAATCTGAAATTATTTTTTCATGATTCTTTGATAAGTAAAAAAAAAAAAAAAAAAAAGAACATTTCTATTTTGAATAAATGCTGTTTTTTTTTTTTTCATCAATGAATACCTGAAAAAAGTATCACAGGTTCCAAAAAGCAGCACAACTGTTTCCAACATTGATAACAGAGTATCAATTATCAAATCAGCATTTTTAAACGATTTCTGAAGGATGTTTCCAAACTTTTGACCGGGATGTTACTGTATAACCGCATGAGAGGAAAACAGTTGAAATACTCCAAATGTATAGGCCTTGATATGTTACATTTCAGTTAAATATATTAACCAGTACAGAGAAAATACATGGAATATCGATTAATAATATATACCATGCCATATAAATATTGTTGCAGTGTTTGTTTTGTTACTAGGCCGATAGTTCTCAAAGTTGCCATGCTAGACTGCTTTGTGAACGATTTAAACTAACTTGCACGTAAGATAACAAGACAGTTTCAAAGCCACACCACTATTTCGTGTCCATATATTATTAACATGAAAAGCATTGTAATATCCTGGATAATTAAATTGGCAGACGGAAAACACATCTAGTTTCTGCGCTCTGTTTGAAATAGGCTACGTTGCGTATCGGACTGCGCACGTGCGCCACTGAACCTGCGGAGCGTATAATAATAAACACTTCAGTTACATACCATGTGATCCGATTCCCTGGAGATTTCTAAACTTCTCACTGCCTCTCAACACACCAAATCACACAGCTTCAAAACTCATGTTCACCACGAGTGTGAGCTGAAGTTGTCCAGAATCTCCTGTTGGCTGCTTTAACATGCGCTAGGCATCAAAGCACAAGCAAGCACTAACACACACAATGAGCTCCAATAAATTAAGCCCCTTGGGTTGAAGGTCTTTTCTCAAGTTGCCTTCCTGTGACACCCCTCCCCCAATCCCAAACTTACCAGCATCCCCATCACGTCCGACCAGATCTGGGAGAAACTGTCCGATGATGCGGCGCTGACCGCCTGCGGCTCCTCGACAGAAGACACTTGATCCTCCTCCATTGTCAAACACTGATGGATTTACAGCTTAAAATTTCAAGTTGATGAATGTTAATCCCAAAACCATTAAATACGTCCCTAAGTCTTTTTAAATCTGATTTAGTATTTCGCTTTTCCGTGGTGCGTGTTCAAAAGTCGATGCCAAGTATTCCGTTAAAGTACAGAAATACATAATCATCAAGGTCGCTGATATGTTTTCCATTTGAATCCAGCTGAGCGCACGGCACAGAATAACACAACAACTTCAACTCAAGCAGCCTATAGCCGGACAGTTTCCAGTGATTCACTTGGCACTTTGTCGGTGCGAACCAACCAAAACTTTAAGGAGTTAGCTTTAGAGTGCAATATACAAAGATTTAACCACTACAATCCGTGTATAAAATAAAATCAACCCCAGCGAGACAAACAACCACCCGAAGTGCCCTCGAAAGCACCATTCGGCAACAACAGTAACGAATACGCCCGAAGCGGATTTTTTCACTTGTTGAGTCTCCAGCCTCCCCCTCTCCGACCCAATGGTTTACTCCGCCCAAACAACACGGCTCTCCCGCTTCACTGCCACAAACTAGACAAACCGATCCTTCCTCACTAAAACTTCACGAACCTATGACGACACACAGAGACCTTTGGAGAAGGGCATCTCTCCTTTCGCTTTTCCAGCAATACTTTCCCCGCTATAAACAGACACAAAGGAACAAAGCGACATTTTGCGCACAATGCATTCAAAAACAAAAGCCTATGAGAAAATTATTTTAGATGCATGACGCTATCCATTCTCTATTCATACAACTTCAAAGCACGCCTAAAAGTTTCACATACAGCAGTCTGCATCTTTTTCTTTTTCTTTCTTTTACTAATTAACCCCAAAACTCCCACCAATACGGTAGAAATAGCCTACTCATTCAATGACAGCAAAACAGATAGCATTATCAGTAATATTAGTCACTTTCATGAAGAATAAAATAATTAACACATTGTTTCAGTTTACTTTTTTTTTATCTTAAAAGTACACTGATATGGCGAGGTACAATAGTAAACTCTAAGTAGGGTTATTATAACTAAACAAAACCAAAACATTGTGTGCCTTCAGTCACAAAGCTAATAAGTAAAACACAATCCGTAATTTCATCCTCATGTAACACAATCTGTGACATCATGTTCTTTCATGAAGATCTTGTAATGTGGCATCTGACCATTGTGGATGTCCTAAAGGGACACAGGGGTTTCACTAATCTAACTAACCTCTGAGCTCCTGTGTAATCTGAGCCGCCGTAAACCAGGCATCAGGAGAGAATTGAAGAATTGTGTATGTTCAAAGCACATGCCGTGGATATTTCTCATGTCACAAAGAAGCGGCTATAACATGTCTGTTCTTCTTCTTTTTACTTTGCTTCCCAGAGACACATTACCAAAAGCAGCAACAGCTGTCCAGTCTCGTGACAGATGCCAGAACAGCCTGAGAGAGAGAGAGAGAGAGAGAGAGACATAGAGGGGAAGAGAGAGCAAGTCCCTCTTGTTCTATGTGAGAATTCCTGCATTAGTCATACAGGGGCAGAAAGAAGACCATCCATCCATGTGATGATTTAGATCACACATAAACATCTGTGCAACACTGACGCAAAAGAAAATGCTTGAGTCTCAATAAAAATCGCCTACACAGTTGTTTTGTAAGCACCATCTACATTATACCAACTCACGCACAAAGACAAATGCACACAGTTCTCAAAGAAATGAATGCAGGTCTGAGGTAAAGGAGGAATGACTTTCACAGACAGGGCCTCCAAACAGCTGCTAAACAGGCTTAGTGTTTATAGCCTAAACATATAAAACACACGCTCAACTCTCTTTCAGTGCGTACACACACACACACACACACACACACAATCTTTTATTATCACATAATCGTACACAAATTTCAAATGGAAGTCGCTGATTGTCTGGTAGTGCTATACCTGATGTATGCTCCTGTATGCGTGATTAGCACAATGTTTGCTTACAAAGTGTCTGTTAATCAATTTGGGGGAAAGAGGTCCAGGAAGGGGTCAAAGCTTTAGGTCACTGTGTATTTGTAAGGGAGTTCCCTGCTGAGTAAACAGAGTTCCTAACAGCACTGAAAGGTAGACCAAAGGTAATGATCTATTGTTGAGACAGCATCCGGGTTCAAACCAAAGTTTGTTGTTAAACTAAAGGGCCTCTTTCACCTGTAACCTACTGTACAGGAATTGCAAAAAAACTTTCACACAATACTTCAAGAAATACTTAATTCAACAGGGGGCTGCAGGGGGTCAACAGAGCTTGAGGAAGGAAAGTCAACACAGCTGCACCCGATTCACACCACCCATAAATATAACCAACATCAAATATGGGAAAGCGACTCTAGGCTAAAAACATGGGTTAGGGTTAGGTGTTATGATTTGTTACGATATGCAATGAGATCATAACAAACGGTCTTACAGGCATATAGAGCAGATAAGACTGTTTTGATCTGTAAAATAGGGCTTATCCCATGCAAACTTATGTTTACTTTTTTAATCAAAATTATTGAATGCTTCAAAAATAGCTTCTTATGTAAATTGAGACTATTGTGTCTTATAACACCATCAGCATTAATATTTCTGTATTTGATATTTGGGGAAAAGTCATTTGTTTCTGTTTTCTGCTCATGTCTCTCTCTGCACCTGTGGTGATGATGGTGATGCTGTTGCATAAGACACACACAGTGGTTCTCTTGCAGGGCTGTGATTGGTATTCCAGTGATCTACATACTCAGTGGCAGGAACTACAGGCCTGGCCCGGCTCACTGGATCTGTTTATGTGGAAAGTGCCAAAACACTGGCCACCTGCAGACTCTGGTTCTGTGGACAGCAAAACATTCACTGTTCTGCTGTGATAAGCTACCCTAAGTAAAGCTATGAAGTATGGACCACTGAGCACAGGGTAGCATTTACAGCTTCATCCCGAGAGCCCATGGTAACGCTGGACGTTTTGGATCTGCTGAAGCTGAGGATGAAGGAAACATATTCTTCAGAATCATGTTAAATAAGGATGATCAACTACTGTTCAAAAGTGGGGTCAAACTTTTATTTATTTGAAAAAATAAAAATAAATAATTTTATTCAGAAATTATTTAATTGAAGAGTATTGAATGTTAAAAAAGATGTTACAAAATAATACAAAAGTACCCAGAAACCAATTATTTTACATTTCACAATATTACTGTTTATGACTGTATTTTTGGTCAAATAAATGCAGTCTTGAGCAAAAACTTTCTTGTAAAACCATTTGTAAAAAATGTACTGACCTCAAACATCTGAACAAAAGAGAAGGAAACAAATATGAGATCAAAAAGTGGTTGACCTTATCCTAATGTGATTGATCAAACCAGGTCACTTTCATGAGGGATATTTGGGTGATAAAATACACTTGCATTCATAAGATACACTCAATGACCTTCTGCAACAGGATATGAGCCATCACTTTAATGAAACTGTATATGAGTGTGTATTCATATGATTGAATCTAAACAAAACAAGCACTTTAAAACCAATGTTTGCAGACTTTGCACACAATCAAAAAATGTATAATCAATCCAAGAATTATAAATGAAAACTGTGTAATAAAATACAATTGTGTTTAATTTGTAAATAAAATGTGACGCAATATGCATATTCTATAGTTTCCAGAAATCATGTTAGTAATAGTATTTCATCCAGTGAGTTTCAACCAATGATGCACAGCATTGTCCAGTTCAGGAAGGTGTCATGTTACTGAAGGATCAGTCATAATACGGGTGTCTTTTCAACAGCAGCCAGTGCTAACTTCAAACTGAATACTCTCAGAAGTGTGTATGTGTGTTTTCTGGTTCATGCTGGTAGTGGGAGGGCTTCACTTCAGCTGCACTGCACAACACACTGCTCAAAGATAACCTAAATAAATAAATAAAAACACACAAATGTGCTATACTCTGTGATAGTTGTGTGATTGTTTCAGATCTTGAGGCGAGATGAGCATTCTGCTGTCAAGGGAAGTTTATCCTGAATGTGTCTTCATGCTATGGTGGCAAAAACACAAAACACAGTAATCTTGCACTTCATCCATTCCCCAGACACGAGAATTAAACAAAAAGTTAAAGATAAAAACCTTTATGTAAAATAAAGCAGCTTTTATTAATGTGTGCATGATTTGGAACCTTTTTTGTATATCGTGCATGCTAATATCTGTTATGCTTGGCAAACTTATTTGCATAAACTTGGCATCTCCCCTTTAAATGGGTCACTAAGGTGTTTCAGAGAAACACTTGCTTTTGTCATTATATCTCTAAACTCTTTGGGCGCTCCAGGCACTGAAGGGTACTGAAATGCAGGGATCATTTATCCCTGTTTGGCTGTGTTGCTCCATGACTGAGTAAACAGCTATTAGCTGGAGTGTTTCTTTTAGCTGTATTAGTCTGGCACACTGGAACTCAGCATTTGAGCCATCCAGCAACCGGCCGTCCATGTGCAACCACATTTGTCTGGAGATTTGGCACTGTGTGCACTTTAATCATGGTACAGTTGCTAACTGGTACGGTGTGTAGAAAAGAAAAATGAGACACGAACGCACAAGCACATTGTATTGACAGAAAATGTGATTCGTGAGCATTCTGCAATGGACAATCTGCAAATATATCAAATAATAAACCATCAATCAAACCATTTCTGATCCTGCAATGTCATGCTGTCCACATGATGACACAATAACACTGCTATGTGTCTGTTAAATCTGTCATCTCTCTCTGGAAACTTAGTGTAGGACAAATAATGTGCACAGCCACCAGTGCGCCCAATGTAATCACAGTGTGAGCTATTCATTTCCAAATAGAGCCCCTTGGTGGTTGACATCATAACTGCAGGGTAAATGTATCTGGAAAAGTACTAAGATTAGTCAGAATGAAGATGAAACCATCAAATCCTAATAACAAAGGCTTTGCACTAAATGTATATGCTAATAAAAATAAAAAAATACTGACAAACTTTTGAATGGAAGTGTAAAGTTTGCAGCCGCATCCAGTTGAACTCTCTGATCTTTAATATCTTGGCAATAGCGGTAATGCTGAACATGTCGACTATGCTAGTATGAGGGAGATAAGAAACATGTTTGATGTTGGTTTTCCACTGACTTCATCTTTGTGATCTTTTCACTGAGTTTCCCACAGCAAGTCATAATGAGAACTGCACAGACCCATAGCAATTAATAGAAGCCTGACAGAATCTTTCACATCCTCATTGAAGACCCAGATGCACGATAACAAACAGCTGTTCCCCACACATCGGACTTAGCATACAGCACATAACACAGCATTTTCTTCCATTGAGCTGGTGTTAAAAGAATATTTCAGGTTCAGTATGTTCAGCGACAGCACTTGTAGCATAATGTTGATTACCACAGTCTCTTAAAAAAAAAAATCTGGGTTACCGTGAGGCACTTACAATGGAAGTGAAAGGGAGCAAACCGTTAGTGTTACAATACTCACTGTTTCAATAGTATAGCCACAAGATGTGAACAATATGGCTAACTAACCATTTCTATGAAATCTATAATCAACTTTGTTGCCATTTACAACCAACGCAATGCAATAAACCCTAAAGCAACTGCAAATATGATTTAAACTGCTCAAATAGTGAACACTTTTAAACAGAAAATCATTTATTTAAATAAGTTTATAGGCCTCACATTTCTGTTTTTAAATCCTCCAAAATTTGCCTCATTCACTTCCTTGTGGTAATCAACAATATGCCACAAGCGCTGCCTGTTGAGTTTAAGTTTTTAATCTTTTAAATTCAATTTTGTTAAAAATGGCTCAAAGGCACAATGAATACAAATGCCTGTCCTTGACATGCTATGCAGGGTTGCGCCACACCATCGTGGAAGAGAGGCCAGTCCACCAGATGCTGGTGTTTGTCAGTCTCTGCTTCCCACCCACAACAAACAGGCCTGTCGCCATAGCAACCAATCCACTGGAGAGTGAAGTTACATTCAAGAAAAATGTTGTACTGATTGGAGCTTCACACACGGCCAATCTGTCACACCGACAGGCATATTAATATTCATAAACATACACTTTGGAACAACACACAATCGCGGTTTCAGAGGAACGCAGTTGACTTACACAAAAGAACAATGGAAATATCAAGATAAGAAAACAGAAACACACTTGTGGATATACAGATAAACTAAAGAATTGAGGGTAAATATGCTTAATAAGTAGCTGCTGTATAAATTGTAAAAAAAAAAAAAGAAAAGAAAAAAAAAAAAAAGATAGTCGTACTGAAATGGATATATCTGAGAAAGTGTTTGTTTCTCAGTATGGTTGGGTTTTAGAAAAATTCGAACGCAGAAAGAGGACAATGCAAGTATTTTAGGCTTAAGCAACCACTTAGACTATAGAGCAACTATGCATTTGACCATCATCTCTTAATCCTCCTTTTCTACAGAGAAAATGAAGAGAGGAAGAGGAAAAGAAGGAGGCGAGGTAGGGAGACGCAGAATCGCCAGGCGAGAAATTGAGTTGACTACCTGCCAAACACAAGCAGAGGGGAGGAGGACACAGGAGGGGTGGAGGGCAGGACACCGCTGGCCTGAGGCGCTTGGCTCAGGTTTGTTAGCATGTCTACAGTAGAGTGGGGGAGTGAGGAGTGCTCGCTGAGGCCACTGGCCATTGACTGTCATGAAAACATGCCAGGGATATAAACACTCTATGCCATGGGTACCTGTGTGTTTGAGTGTGGGTTGGACAGATCTGCTCTTTGCCTCAACCACAAGGGACAGACCACAGCTGATTTCTATGGAAACAGAAATAATATTTCAGCCATGGGTTATGAACACTGAGTTCCACAGTGAGGTTGATTACTCACTGACAAAAACTCACTGGGACATGATCCACAACGAACGATAGATAGATAGATAGATAGATAGATAGATAGATAGATAGATAGATAGATAGATAGATAGATAGATAGATAGATAGATAGATAGATAGATAGATAGATAGATAGATAGATAGATAGATAGATAGATAGATAGATAGATAGATAGATAGATAGATAGATAGATAGATAGATAGATAGATAGATAGATAGATAGATAGATAGATAGATAGATAGATAGATAGATAGATAGATGATAGACTATCAGATAGATAGATAGATAGATAGATAGATAGATAGATAGATAGATAGATAGATAGACAGACAGACAGACAGACAGACAGACAGACAGACAGACAGACAGACAGACAGACAGACAGACAGACAGACAGACAGACAGACAGACAGACAGACAGACAGACAGATAGACAGACATATAGATAGATATTTCGGTCCTATATTGCTTTCTTTATATGTTCATTCATGATCAGAAGTGCAGTTTGCAATTTGTTCAGTTTGTAAGGAAACAGCTCCCCCTGGGGTCATGAATGCACACCCAGAGAAAACACACACACACACACACACACACACACACACACCGTGTTGAGAATGTGGTATATGTGTCATTTTCCCCATTTTTCACCAACAACAACTTTAAACACAAAATGTCTTTACCAGGCTGACCATAAAATCTCTCTGAGTTTAAACAAGGGTTTTGTTGGTTACAACCATCATTTAAAATAAAACAGACTCTACTCACATAAAACAAGACACAGTTGTTATTTCTAACAATTTCACAGACAGATTAAACCGGGGTCCTTAAGTTTGTGGTTAGGGAACATGAACACTCAAATATGGGCTGCTGCAATGAATTATTTGAGGTCAGACGCACACACACATTTGCATTTGTAAAACTCATTGCCCTTAAGCCAGAAGAGGAGAATCTGTGTTATGAAACATAGTTTTGACTTTAATTTCTGATTGGATGAGGCTCATTCAAAGCCAGGGTAAAGTGCAGATAAACAAACATCTCTGAGCCACACATTCTACCTGAGGGGGAACAGGTAACTATTACTGAATATGAAACTATGTATTTAACAATGAGGACTTTAATCAAGTTGCTGTAACTGTCATTATATCAAATGAATGCTTTGCAGCATTTGCTTACTTGTGGTGACACAAACTGCCTCTCATATCTTAAGTTATATTACTTTTATCTCTAGCCTTTTCTTAAATAAAAAGGCTGAAAACTAAAACAACTTAAACTCTTGTTTTAAATGAATGATCACTACAACTAAACAAAATTAAAGGCAGGGTAGGTGATCAGTTTTTTTTTTTTTATGCTGGTTGAAAGTCTCTTAACATTCTGATAGCAATCAAAAAGTTATGCAAATCGAAATGTATTTATATGTATATATCATCTGTGGAAGGTGTAGGACCAAAAAATGTTCGTCCATGCTTGTTCCGAGGGCAATTATACGATGTCCTTCCTGCCTGTCAGCGTATGTATTTCCATACCTCCACGAAGACGTCAGTCACAGATCACCGCAACCAAAACAGCAGCCACCTTTTACAGCTCCTCGAGTCCTGAACCAAAACAACAAGCTTATGCTACTTTCATGCCATAACTACTGTAATTTGTAAGATATGGAAACCCGTGACATGATACTCAGAGCGCCTCGTTACTCGAAATTATGCGTTTCAATGATAACACTATCAACGCCGAAATGAATCTGCAGCAGTCAGGTGGTACAGGTCAGTGGGTCTCATTCAATTATTTTGTTTTAGTATGCACAGAACTTCTCATGAACAATATCCACCTAAAGGCCTTTGCACACTGAGTCCGAAATTTTCATCCGAAATTTTCGCACGTAAAAAAAAAAAATACAATCTCACGTTATGTCAATCACGCTTGCACACTGCCTCCGAAACTTTCGTTCGTCATAAAAAATTTCGAATCAGGTTCGATTTTCTGCGTTTATCGCATCCGTAGCAAGCATTTTAATGGTGTTTTGACATTTCAGAGCCACCGAATCACGAAAAAACGCATGCGAAAATTTCGGACTCAGTGTGCAAGGACCTTAATTCACAACATATTCGTATGCACATGAATTTGTTCTTAACATAGTTCTGATGTTAGTTAATTTGGAGTATTCTAAATGAGCGGCCGCGTGCACGAGGTTAGTCATTTGCATAAAACACGCCCAAACCATCTCCATATATGGGCTTTCCGCACAGCCTTTAATCACTCTCGTTAAGCTTGCCGCTGTTTGCAGACGAGCTCTCGCCCGAACCTTGAGCAATGCCAAGTGTGCCATTCTCACAATAAACACCTTTTATACAGACCCAGATTATAGACCTCTCATTTGCCAGATGTACATTCGCGTTTATCTGTGTTATTCAGAGAAACCTCGCAACTAAACATATAACACAGCTTTTCTTACTCTTTAACTGTATGATTGAATGTATTTAAGATGAACTTTAATTGTATTATTAATCATTTGATTATATAATTTTATATATGGATTATATAATGCAATTAATGCAACATACTTCAATATAATAATAGTTCGTAATAATACGATAAACAATATAATAATACACTTTGTAACACGATTATAAGGCCATACAGAGTAACTGCTTTTATACGTGTGGTTTCAGTAGTTCCTATATTTTTTTCGCAAATTTAGAATAATTTTTTTTTTTACGAAACTTTTGGTAAATCATGATTTGCTCTTAAAATCATTCATACATGTTTTTGTTCATTATTACTGTTATGTTATGTGCTTTGAGTCATGAGGTACTTTAACACTATATCTCGTGTTTTTAAGAAGGCGTGGCTTTGGAGACACTCTGAAGGGAGGGTGGGATATTATGCTTTGAAAGCTAGCTTGCTATTACAATACTCTCCGAAAATTGCCTACCCTACTAATTTGACTTAGCTCAGCTATCATTCCTGCCAAAACAAACACACACACACGCATACATACACACACACACGCATGCACGCACACACGCACGCACGCACGCACGCACGCACGCACGCACGCACGCACACACACACGTTCTAAAGATTGGGGTTTGTACCAATTATGCATTTATTGGATCGAAAAATAGTAAAAACTATACAATTGTGAAATATTACAATTTTAAATAACTGATTCCTATTTTAATATATTTTTTAATTACTCCAATTGCAGTATGTAGTGTCACATGATCCTTTATAAATCATTCTAATATGCTGATTTGGTGCTCAAGAAACATTTGTTATTACTATCAATGTTAAAACATGCTGCTTAATATTTTTGTGGAAAACTTGATACATATTTTTAGGATTGTTAGATTAATAGTACAAAACGAGCATTTATTTTTTTAACAATGTAAAACAAAAAGTCCTTGCTGATACTTTTGCGCCCTGAATAGAGTCAAGTATTTTTTTTAAAAAACTGACCCAAACTTTTGAACAGTAGCGTAGGTGTAAAAAAGTTGTTAACATGAGAAACACACATTACACTGGAGAGAATACAAAATCCTAAAATGATTCTCCTCCACTGCACTTTCCTGCTTTTGTGCTAGTTGGCATCATCAGAAAGCTCCTGCTCTATTTACTCAGGCAGACACCCTCTGAGCGTTTGATAATGCCTAGGGGAGAGACAGAGATGGGTTGGGCTTTGATTGCTTCTGGCTGCCTTTAAAAGCGTGCAGTGCATGGCAGTTCAAGAGATCACAATCTATTCCACAATAAATCATCTAAGCAGTGAGCCAGCCAAGATCAACTCAAGATCTTTCTTATTAACTCAGTGCCAATGCTGATGTCAACTATGGATCAATTATGTTAAAGGTGAAGTGTATATTTTCTATATATAATAAATGCTTTCTCATATCTCAGTTTAATATGCTGAGGCAACCAAGTAAGCAATTTGTAGATTGATTTACCAGAACAGTCTCAACCAATGGACTACCTGGTTGTCAAGTGATGGAAATCGGGCTGTGTTTAAGGAAAACTGCCTGGAAACGTATTTTTTAATATCTACAATATCACTGTTTCAGTTGTATTAGTTCAGACATTTTAAGCTCTTAAAAAAGATACAATGTGAACTGGATTTCATGATGTGTAAAGTAAACAGTAGCCGGGCGGTGAAAGTGAATGCTGTATGTGTTTGGACTCCTGCTGCTGTGCGTAAGAAAAGAGGAAAACGAAAACAACTCTTTTAATGGGCTGTTTCAATCTCCGCTCCCAAAACACCTATTCCCCCTCAGGTAGTCTTCCTCTATTAATATACTACTGTGGTCAGACGCCAACAAACACACACACACACTGCAGCCCACTTAACTCGCCGCTGGGGGTGGAGGATGAAAGGGAAAATAGTATATAGGTACAACTCAGGATGGGCTTGACTTTATTGGCCCCATTATCCAGGTTTTTAATGTGGGACTGATTTTCATAAACACATCAAACTCAGCGGGAGCTTTCAGACACACAATTAGACTTGGCTGTTACAGCAGGCAGCAAAATAACAATCATTAGTCCACAGGGATGTAGATGCTGTGTCAACATATTTGCAGCTACATGTGGTCCTCACCTTGTGTGTGTGTGTGGATAAGCAACAAAGTATCTGTCTTTTTACTGGAAAAATCTACGTATCATCAAAACACTTCTCTGCCAGATTACACAAAGTCTAAACTCCTTCAAATAAACGAACACTGTGTGTTATGTCTTCAAGGTCTTAGCAGAAAGAGCACATTTCAAAATGTCTTTTATTTTGAGTCTCTCTGGCAGGACTAAAGAGAACTCACAGTATTGTGGGTGTCCTTATTTTATCTTGTTTCAGTGTTTCCTGTATTGATTTTTTTTTTTTAGCAAAACTGTCCTCACAGAAATACAGTGTGTCCAGTGTAATCTGATTCATGAAAAAATGACTCTTATGAACAGATTCTTTTAATGAATCATTTAAGACAAGAGCTCAGAAGGTACCAATTTGAATCGGGATGACAAATGACAAAAACTCACTGAATGCATCAGAACGGTTACTAATCAACATCTCAATATCCATCTATCGTCCTACCTTTCAGTCTATGTATCTTTCTGTCTGTCTATGTATCTATTTGTCTGTATACCTGTCTGTCTGTTTATCTAAAGTATTTATTGTAATAAATATAGCTTACTACACATCAGGCTCATAGAGAGGTAGATGTTTGAGGTCCACACTAATATGTTTTCTATCCACACTGAGACAGCGTTTTTATTAACGAAAACTAAGCTTTTTGAAAACGCTCTCCAAAGTGGATAAATTTGAAAACGCCATAGAGAGGGGACTGTGAAAATTGAGGTATCTGAAACCGATAAAGCATGTTTAGTCACGTGACGCATATTGTACTGATAGATATTCATGTTTATACCGATATTGTGCCTGTGGGCTATTCACTTTCACACAGTTGCTAAAATATGTTACTTTGCGCACTCTTCACATCATAATACTGCAAAGATGACAGAATTTACTCGCATTTCTTGTCCTGCGGAAATACATGAGAGCAGTCGCGTTTTAGACCAAACATATACTGGTGAGTGAGTGTGACCAGGATGCATCATACAATGCCAGAAGAATTGCATGAATAAATAACTTTATTATATCTTGTTCCGTCTCTATCATCTCAGTGAGCTTTTATGAGGGTTTAAGCATGCGTGGACGAGAAACTTTCGGAAAACACTTGGAAATGCTGGTGTGGACAGAGTGTTTTGAAATGAAAATGCCGTTTTTCAAATGTATCCGGATTAATGTAGTAGACGTAGCCTCAGTGTGTCTGTCAATCTATCTGTATACACAGTTTTTGACCATACAGTTTTTCTTGTAATAAATACAGTGTATTGAACATTATAGATAGACAGAGCTAATGAGACCTGAAAACTGGCCCTATAACTAAATTGTACAGTTCAGGAAGGCAGGGCGATCAAAAACATGGCAGACAGGGCGATCTCTGCTGGCATCACAGAGGCAGACAGATTCAGCATGGACCATTTAGAAAGTACATTTTTCAGGTTTAATCCACACACACACCTGTGATGCATATTATAAACACATATGCAAAGAGTGTGGAAAAAAATTGGGAGTCCAGAATCAGAACTTAAGAATAAAATACATCTGCTAACAATACGATCCTGACATCACTAATGCTTTCCCGATCTCATTATCCTTTTGTTTTTAAAAAATACACATATTGGCTTATTCTGAAATTATTTTGTTTCGTTATCTTTCTAATATCCAGTAGAACTATAAAAAAGCACTGCAACCGTTGAACTGACACTGCATGGTGTCCTCCATTGTATTTTTTTATCATAAAATCTGTTGAAATAATTTGTGATAACCTGACACAACATATTACATTCTGTCCACCCCCATGGTTTGCCTGTGTAAGATGAAGGGATGTGTCTGTGTCTGTGTGTGCGTGTGTGTGGTGCTTGACTGCCACTACATGACACTGTTGTTGTGGCATGAGCTCATTATTGAACAGCATTTCTGTCAGTGAACGAAACAAAAGACAGTCCTGTCTCTCTCATTCTACACACACGCTCACTCATATGGGCAGCATCAGAGCATTAGTGTGTGTGTGTGTGTGTGTGTGTGTGTGTGTGTGTGTGTGTGTGTGTGTGTAGTGAATGCTGTCAGTGTGTAAAAGGGTGGCCAGCAGGAGAATGGGAGTGTCACACTTCATTGTCTTCACACGCATGTACAAGAGACGTGACTATACAGCACACATGCAACCAGTTTGTGATGTGATTGTATGAGTTCTTGAATATTAAAACACCACTTTCACACCATTTGGTAAAAAACAATGCATAGATGTTATGTTGTGGTTCAAAATAAAAATGTAAGTAAAAATAATAATAGTAATCTTACCTCCCCTAAACTTTTAAAGGTAGTATAATTAAACATATATGCTTAATTAAACTTTTATTTCCCCCCACAAAACTCTTATGTAAGGCTTACAATTTGAAGTGCTAATAGTGAAGTGCTTAATTTGTAAACCAAGAGATTATAGTATGTCCCTATCTAAGTATCTTAGTAAATGTACGTGTACTGTATGTGAAGAGTGAAAGAAATTGAGTGTTTCTTGTTCAGTGGGAGAGAGAAGCTTTAGTTCACTGAATAGAGTTTCAAAACTGTGTCATTCTCCAGATGTGTGGTGACCTCATTCAAACTTAACATCATGCTCAAACAGCAGGGAACCACACTGGCTTATAAACACACATCCTAGTGTGTGCTGTGTTGCTGGAATTCTTTGCTGGCATATTAGTGACTTTGTTATCTGCACTATTTTACAGTAAGAGTATCTTCTAGTCTAGTGTTTGTCATTGTAAGCCAATCATCGCTTCATTTCACATCAGTGATGCACATGGGTGTTTCTGTTCTGCAGTGGTGGCACACCATAAAGCCATGTAATTGTGCATGTGAGGGTGTGTATGTATGACTTCATTCAGATGTGCATAAGTAAAACATACAGTACAGTACAACCGACGTTAGGTTTTAACGTTAGCCCATCATATTCCAAAAACATTGTCAATTTTTCAATCCTGATTATATCAAACACATACAGAAAGTGAAAACAGATACTCCTTGTACACTGTAAAAAATTATATGATCTATAAGTTAAGACAATATATGTTTTTACATTGCTTTAACTCACCAATAAGTTAAGCAATTTGCAACTTTTTTTTACTAAGTTTTATAGCTTCAACTCATTTTTAAAGTCAGTTTAATTTAATTTAAACGGACAGTATGGCATTTTTCGCCACTAGGGGTCGCTAACCTATTTACAATATCAAAGGCGTAGAATGATGAGGCAACTTTTGCTAAGAATTATGGATCTTGTCGTCAACGTCAAGCCGACCGATCTAATAATGTTTATGGATGACTGAATACATCGATGTTTTTATCATGACTGTGATATGAAGCAGTTCGGGATTGCTAAGAGACAGCTATCAGCTCCACACACGACGCGAGTCCCGCGGATATAAAAGGAATATGAACATTTCATTCTACCAAACTACACACAGAATTACTACTCACAGGTCAGTTTATTAGACAAATTAAACTTGTGAGTTAACGCAGCACTGTTCCACTTGGTCAAACATTACACTATCACACTAAACTACATTTGATTAACTTTATGTGTTAAGTTGTCTGTATGAGACTAGCAGTAAGCTAGATCAACATTAGAATAACATACAGATCATATTCTGACATTTTATCATTGTTGAACTATATAACATTGATTAGTTTTATGTAAATGTGCTCACCTGTTAATAAAGTACAGGAGCGGTCGAAGTCTCGGACGTGGAGCTCTCGTTTATATACTGTCTATGGGAGCTCTCGGCATCTCGAAAACACCGCGCTGATATTGATTCTCGTTTTAGTTCTCCTTTTTTATCCAAAGTCTGCTTGCCATGGTCCATAATGTTTGAACGAAACAACAACAGCGTGCAAATAGACATTGCGAACTACAAAGTTGTCTGCGTCAGTCACTTTGGTTACTATCAGAGGGCTCTGGTTCATAGCTCTGGTTGCCATGGCAGCACGAGCGGAAACCAGGGACAACGCGGATATGACGGCATTGGCGGCGACAAAACGGAAATAAAGAAACGGGACGTTTCTCGAATAAAATTACAAATTTCTCCTGGTTTGAAAGTTGTTGGAAACAGTCGGGATAATGTAAGTACGCAAATAAAAAAATATATATAACATAGATATAGTGATTTTTGCTATTTTTAAAGCAAAAAAGTTACATATTGTGCCTTTAAGTTTAAATTACTTAAACATCCAAATTGATTGTACTTAAAAATGTCTAGGATAAAAAATACAATGCAAATACAATGTTTTAATATTAGTTCAAATGTAATTTGTTCCTGTGATGGCAAAGCAGCATCATTACTTCAGTCTTCAGTGTCCTGATCCTTCAGAAATCGTTCTAATATGCTGATATGTAGCTCAAGAAACATTTCTTATTATTATCAATGTTGAAAACAGTTGTGCAACTTAATATTTTGTGGAAACCATGATATTTTTTTTTAAATATTGTTTAGTTAATAAAGAGTTCAGATGAACAGTTTTTTTTAAATAGAAATGTAACATTGTAAATGTCTTTAATGTCAATTTTGATAATTTTAATGCATCATTGCTGAGTAAAAAGTATTAATTTTAATCTAAAAAAAAGCGATATTTAGACAGACAGATAGATAGATAGACAGATAGATAGATAGATATATAGATAGATATATAGATAGATAGATAGATAGATAGATAGATAGATAGATAGATAGATAGATATACAGATAGATAGATAGATAGATAGATAGATAGATAGATAGATAGATAGATAGATAGATAGATAGATAGATAGATAGATAGATAGATAGATAGATAGATAGATAGATAGATAGATAGATAGATAGATAGATAGATAGATAGATAGATAGATAGATAGGTGTTCTCCAAACTCATCAGGCATTATAGAAGAAGACTCAGAGCTGTTATCTTGGAAAAAAGAGGTTGCAAGAAGTATTTCATAAAGGAGGGCAAATAATTGTTCCCAACGTGATTTGGAGAAAAACATTTATTTCATAATGTGATTTTCCCCCTACCCCCCACTTTCAATTCTTTTACTTCAATGAAATGTTAGATTTTTGCTAATTTTTTTAATAAAATATCATAAATGTAGATTTATTTTTTATAGCCATCTTTGATCATATTTACCAAGTGGGCAAATAATTCTGACCAGCACTGTAGATAGGACATTCTGTCCCCACAATGCAGGGAATTCCTGGACCACACACACTTTTCCCAAAAACAACATCCCTAAAATAATCCATAAATATGGTCCGCTCTGTTTGTTTGTGTGTGTGTGTCATGTCTACAGCAGAGGAGGATCGGAGGCTTGATTATACGTTGTCTGCCACTCCGGTATTATTGGAAATGACATCATCAGGCTGATGTTTCGGTTAAAGCACAATATCTACAATGTATAATTACAAAAAAAGTAAAGCTAAGAATATAACTACAGCCATGTGGGAAAATCACACAGGCACCCATGCAAGAGTTGCCAAGAGTGGCTGACAGCAGGTTGCTATGTGGTTGCTAGGGTGTTCTGGGTAGTTGCTATTTCGCTTCTTGCCCAAGAAGAGTGCAGAGCGCAGCCCCAAGATATTCTAGATTCGACTCATGTCCTTTCAAAGTTTGTGTGTATGTGTAGCTGTTGTAGAGAAGTCAATGATTTAGAAAAGTAATAGCACTCCTCTTCTCAAAAAGCCACACAATTTGAGGTATCTTTTAAGTCACAAACATTGTGGGATGTACTGAATTGCTATACTTAGGATTAGAGATTTGTCCAAATCCTTAACCATAAGTATGGGCAATAATAACAGTGATGCTTGCTTTAGCAAAGCCCACTAATAAACATTCATGCACATGACTCTGACAGAGGACAAGCTGTCATCAAGCTGTGTACTTTACTCCAGCTTTGAAGACACAGACACAGGTAATCAGTAATGCAAACACAGATACGCTGCTCCCTCAGGCCACGTGCACATGTCTCTGCATGCAGAACAATAAATCCCAACACATTCAAAAGAGGAGACTGCACAATGGACCATAGCAGGGAACAGCCGGCGAGCAGGTACTGGCTCGTATCGTCATGGCAACACACAGCTCTGATCAGGATGGGATACCAGTTGTGATGATTTTACTGATGAAACTACCAGCAGTTAAAGCAAATCACTGTCACTCTCTCTCTCACTTGATGTAGTTTGCGGAGTGTTTCTGACTTCTGCAAGCTATTTGATTCCTCTCTCCCTCCCAAAGTCTCTCCTTTCTATTTTAATCCTGAATTGATCCAGATGCTGTTGGACATCTTCCAGACAGGAAGTCAAACACAAGAGGCTTTGTACATATGTGTGTGTGTGTCTGAATGCTTGTTAGTGAAATTTTATTGTTGGTGCAAGAGTTGTCGTCACAACACAAACATAACTCATTGTCTAACTTCCTTTCCAGTTTAAATCCTAACTGCTGGGTAATCACGTGTGGCTATACATGGGTGTGTGTCCGTTCCTGTGCTCTGCCTTTGCTTCTGCTAGATGTTCCTGTGTGTCAACAGTGAAAATCAAATTCATATTTGTAAGGGTTCTTACTTGTGCAGCAAATGACACTATGGGCTCTATTTTAACGATCTGAAACGCAAGTAACTTTGTGGGCGGGTCTTGGGCGCTGTTGCTATTATACCGGCGGGATAAATGACTCTTGCGCCCGACGCAAATCTAAAATGGGTTGATCTGAAGCAGCTTCATTACTCATAGGTGTGGAAATAACCTCATTATTGGAAATAAACCAATCAGAGCGACATCTCACATTCCCTTTAAGAGCAGGCGCGTTCCATGGCGGTTTGCTATTATAACGGCGGATTTGCCAGGCGCACGCCAGGAGCGGTTCACAGCCGAGGAGACCGACGTTCTCGTCAGGGCCGTAAAACACAGAGAAGTGACATTGGAGATGGGAGAAACCCACCCAAATTAGCTTCGGTTAAACAGGCGTATAAAAATTTGGGTAAATGTGTAAGCTAGATTTATGCCTATTTTTTCACATCTTCATGGACACAACAATGATTTCCCTCGTGTGGTAATATTTTTCCTTGTAATAATGTATGGTTTTCTAAAAATGAGAACTGCTGCGTCTGTGTGTAGATGAGATAAGCAAAGTGTATGTGCGTTGTGCACACGCTACATTGATTATGGCCAAGCATGCGCCCTTAAAATAGCATATGAATAACATGCGCAACGCGCCACTGACTTTAGACTAGGTTTTTCCTGGTCAGTGGTGGAATTGTTTTTTAAACCTGCAAAACAGCACCAGGGAACGTTTGCGGCGAAACACGCCTCCTCTTTTCGCTGAACCGCCCCCGGGAGCGCAAGTTCATTTCCTAATTTACCGACGTGCGTCTGTGGAGGGAAACGTCCGCTGTGCGCGGGTGCAAAACAGGGAATGATACATGCGTCGGTGTACAAAGTCAATTGAACTGTTGCTTGTAATGAAATGAGATCACGATATGAATTAAGTTTTTTGTTTGTCAAACATCCATTCCTCATAATTATTTTACTTTCATACATACACACTACTGTTCAAAAGTTTGGGGCCGGTAATATTATTTAACGTTTTGAAAGAAGTCTATTATCCTAACCAATTTAATTTATTTTGAAATGTACTTTATTCAAATGATGACAAAGCTCAATCTTATCTAATTATTATTATTATCAATGTCGAAAACAGTTGTGCTGCTTAATATATTGTGAAAACAGTTTTTGATGAAAGAAATGTGGAATAGAACAGCATTTATTACAACTAGATTTTTGTTGTGAAAATGTAAAAGCCTTTCCTTTCAATGTAATGCATCTTTGCTGAATAAATGTATTTCTTTCTTTCTTTCTTTCAAAAATCGTATTGACTCCAAACTGATGAGAACAGAATTTGACATTTTCTGTGGTAATTGACAACATGCAACAGGTATTCACAGAACTTGTCTTTGTATCTTCAATAAGAGACACAGCTAATGACAGACTGAGAGATGAAACACACCACTACATCACTGAACTTCATTTTGCTGCACTGAATATAACTCACACTTAGACAAAATGCAAACAAACTGAAATACATTGTATGACACGCGAGAGTAAAACTCTCAAACTTTCTACGACTCTGTTGTTCTCCAAACTATGAATGTCAGCAGCCTACTATTATATTTGCCAGAGTGCTGCAACTCTACTTGAAAGTTAATCTCTTGAGAATATTCAAATATTAATATTAAACACAAACTGCAAACGATTCCACTGGAGTTTAAGAAGGACTCACCGGTATAATTGAGATCCTTGCTGTAATGTCACTCAGAATAGACAGGTCTCCCTCCTTCTTTCTTTGTCTTTCTTTATTTCTTTTTCTGTTCTATGGCTCTCTAAACCTCCCTCCTCTTTTCCAAGTTCCCTCCTCCCTCAGTACAGCTTCCTCCACGCCTGCTCTCTCTCTCTCTCTCTCTCTCAGTGGGGAATATAGAACAATGCATGGCAGCAGAGGAGAGCTGGAATCAGGGTGACCATACATAAGCCACCACAGAATCATCCTCTCAGGTTATCAACATATCAGCACATACATAACACAGATCTCAGCTGCAATGGGTCTTAAAGTTGTAACAATAAGTATGCACACACACACATCCATACAGACCGCAGCTGTGTTCCCAATGGAAAGAGTGCTGCAGCGAAACATCTCTGGCTGGAGTGGAGTGTAACTGGGTTCAGTTGGGCTAGTGCTGATTGGCTCCAGTGGGATGACTGGCGTTTCCTGTTACTGTTAACCACTGCCAGCATCCTCCCTCAAACTTTAGAACACAGCCCAAAGGCAAACACACACACACACACACACACACACACACACACACACACACACACACACACACACACACACACACACACACACACACACACACACACACACACACACACACACACATCTCTCTTTCTCTTTCTCTTTCTCACAGAAGAATTCTCATGTATACATGACCCACATACAGAGAAGGGTAATAGTAAGGGAAAGTATGATATTTCAAGCAGGAAAAACAGCAGTTGCTGAAGTGAGTCAATGAACAGTTTCTTCAATGTAAAATAATGAGTGAATGTGCTGTTAAAAAAAAATGAAATATGTAAATAAATAAACAAGAAAGACAAGATATTAATGAAATCTTTCAAATCATTTGGTTTACTTTTCTAAACAATTTTACTTGGTTGATGCTCCATTCATAGCGACCAGAATATCACAGATTCTTGGGGATGTGCTCTTTTTAACACTCTAGCAACTGAACTGTGTGTATGTTTATCGCACATACACTCAGGTCATTGCTTGGTGGTTGCTACTATATATATAATTTAGATTTTTTTTTTCTCCTTGCTCGGCCACCCACTGAGACACTGATTGATGGTTATTTCGAACATTTCAGATAATATGAGAGAATGACTACGTCTATCATACAATCTTGGTCCCATGCCATGAGTAAACCTATTTATTAGGAAACAACATAAAATGTATAAAATGAGATGAAATTGATCCAATTGACAGAATCAAAGAACTTTAATCACATCTTATCTGCTTTCTATCAGCTTTTCTGAAGAACATTTGCTTGTCCTGGATGATTTGAAGAAGCTCCAGTAAACCAGCCAGAAAAAAAAGTGAGCATTTTGTGTAATTGCAAGGAAAGAGAACAGTGGTTTCGAGTAATCCGGCCAAGAGAAAAGCTTGCTCTTTCAAGGAATGCTAAGAGTCATCCCATGAATTATGGGTAATAATAGCATTTCTATGCTCTAGTTTAGATTTAAACCTCTGTTCCAGTCTGGTATTAAGATGCTCTACATTCAGTCCTGGCTCCTCTATGTCTACAGATCCAAACAGAAACAGCACAGAACAATACTACCATTAGCATCTAATTTGACTTAACTGAGCGCTGCTGTTGAACTATCAGTTGGACGATATTCAGCTCGAGTCGTCACAATAAGCTATAGTCCAATCAAATCAATAAAAACTAAATGGGAATGGTGATAAATAACATTAATTAGATATGCAAGCATATGAATACAGATTATACAGGGACATACAAGACCATACGACCAGTGAAAGAGGATATTCAGGCACAAAGTTTACTTTGCTTTCTTAGTGGGGACATACAATAGATTTCTATTGTTTTCTATTGATTCTATAGTTTTACATATGGTATTATTTAATGGAGTTTTTTCCCCCAACTAAGGCTGTCCTTAAATGTCCCCAAACTATTGCCAAGAACACACACATATACACACTGAATCTCAGAGTGTATTCATTCGATACCCCTGTGTTTTCAGTCCGCATTTGAACAAAAGCTCTCATCAAATTTAAACAAGCTCTTTCCTCTGTCCTACTTACTGCAATTTATATGTAAATGAGTGTGTGTGTGTGTGTGTGTGTGTGTGTGTGTGTGTGTGTGTGTGTGTGTGTGTGTGTGTGTGTGTGTGTGTGTGTGTGTGTGTGTGTGTGTGTGTGTGTGTGTGCTTGATCGGAAGAATGTGGCTAGGTTAGGTTTGACAAACTGGATGTGTGGTAATTGTGTTCATTCTGCAGTGTGTACCTAAGTACACAGTCCTCTCCACTCGCCTCTCTATAACGACAAGCACTGATTGGCTTTTGTGTCTAACAGCAGGAGTAAGTGCAGATGACTGAAAGATGGAGAGAGAGAGATAGAGAGAGAAAAATGTGGCACTAGGTGGCAGCAGAGTATTGTGAAAATGAGGACACAAAGTTAAATGACTAACACATATATCCTCCTAACATACCTTTGATCATGAATTCAAACCAGTACTCAAACGTTTCCTAAAGCTGTTGTTTACCATACTGTCATATATACTATAAAGCGCATACACTGATACATAAACATTATGCCTGATGAACATAAAGAGGACAGAATTTATGGATCATTGGTTTAACAAATATTTATAAAAAGTGAATCAATATATCTGACTGCTGACATTTCACACTAAATTTGACGTCAGACAAAGTGTGACCTATCTAGGCATGACGTGACAAGTTTCCCAGAGCAATTGGTTTGTTCACACTGAACACAAAACCACTGTGTGAAAGTGACGATCACAGACAATAAGAAGTTCAGATCGATGTTTAATGTAAGGTTATGAGGAACAGGGTTTTGGACTAACACACTGGATTGAGATTTGCGGGTACAATGTTGCACAAACAGAAACCCAGTAAACGGTTGTTTTTGGTGAAGTAGGACAGGTTAGAGATCGTCTCACCTAATTAACAGTAATAACCAGTACCTAAAATATAATAATAATAAAAAATAAATGTTAAATGACCATGTACTGTGTCAGCTACTCATGTGATCAATTTTTGAGTTTGAATGCTTTCTGTTCTCAGACAGCGTTAGAGAGACAGAGCAAGACAAAGTGAGATAAAGTGAGAGAGAGACCGGGTAAGAAGTATTGCCATCTGTCTCAACCTGTCTGTGATTACCAGAAGCAGGCAGACAGGAGAGATCTCCAGAGGGATTGGACGATGGATAGAGGAAGAATTGCGAGGTAAAGGGTGAGAGTCAGGGGAAGAATAAAGGACTGAAATGAAGTGAGGGATGATTTAGAGAGGCGTGAGAGAGAGAGAGAGACTCTCCTGAGGATAAGTGTGGATGGTCTATCAGTCAGACTGGAGGAAGAGAGAGAAGGATCGTGAGAGAGAAGACATTAGTCAAACTTAAACTTAAAGTCTCAGGCTCAACCCCAAGTGTATTAACTGGCCAATATAGTATGCAAGATTAATAATATCCTCCTAAACCATTGTCCAGTCAAAATAGTATGCCAAAGATGTCCAGATGCCGAGTTCACACTGAACGATTTTTTGGTGAGATATTTGGCATGCTAAATATCTGGACCTGTCGGCGATTTAAAATCTGTGTGAATGTGTTCTGACTGAAAACTACATCGGCGATGACCTACAGCCAATGAGAGAGCAAGAAACAGGACATCAGGATGTTCGGGGAGGAGTTATAGACCAGAATATCAGTATTTTAATAGATATATTTACAATTATATCAAACAGAAACAAAGCACAAACATTTGCTTGACCAGCAGCAACAGCAGCACATTGCAAAATTATTTATTTACCCCCAACTCTCGTCGCAGAAACACAGTCCTTGCTCCCCTCGTCTCCCCAACCATTTCCTCCAGCATAATCTGTTTTTTTTCCCTCTCGTTTTTGCTGCAAATCAGCAATTTGGATCATTTTTACTAACAATTTCGGTCTCACGCACGCGTGATCTTGCGTTATTTCCTTATCACTTCTCGCTTGTTTGGTTGTGAAACATAGTTTGAACTTTGCGGACCAGACAGAAGTTGTCAGCGATTCTTTCTTTTGTAAAGTCATGCAGTGTGAAACCTCCTGTCGCCGATCCATCGTGCAGTGTGAACACAGCAGCAACTGAATGTTACCCCAGATAGTCGTGCAGTGTGAAAAGAACAGTGACCCGAGTCCGACTACTTTGAAAATCGTGCCGTGTAAACTCGGCATTACTCTGTAAGCAGGAGTTTGTGACAGTTGTGCTTTAAATCTTCCAGTTATAGAAAAGACTGAATTTAAGACTGAAGCTGCTCATTGCAAGCTGAAGCATGCAATGTTTTTATGTTAAAACACACTACCGTTCAAACGTTTGGGGTCAGTACGTTTTGTTCATACTTTTATTTATTGATACTTTTTATTCAGCAAGGATGCATTAAATTGATCAAAAATTACAGTTTTACAAAAGATTTAAAATTTAAATTGTTTTATTCATCAAAAGAATTCTGAAAAAATGCATAGAAAAAATATTAATTAGCACAACATTGATAAAAATAAATATTTCTACACCAAATCAGTGTATTAGAATAATTTCTGAAGGATGACACTGAAGACTGGAGTAATGATGCTGGAAACTCAGCTTTGCCATCAAAGAAATACATTTTAAAATGTCTTAAAATAGAAAAATGATTTTTAATAATAGTATTTCACAATATTACTGTATCTACTGTAGTTTTGATCAAATAATTGCAGCCTTGGTGAGCATTACATCTTTAAAAAAAAAAAAAAATCCTACCAAACTCAAACTTTTGAACAGTAGTGTACTTTCTACCAGCGTAATATGTAACAGTTGAGATATACCATAAATAAACCATTTATATCAATGGCTTAACCAATGCTGTGCTGGTTTTCTGTTTGGCTGACCAATGAAAGGTGGAGGGGCGTGCCTGGGAACCCGGTTTCAAAACTCACTTTCTTATTATAAACTCAGTGACCTTTACAACTTGGAAAAAATGTGAAAGGCCCAAAATCTCTCAGAAAGACAGAAAGAGAAAAAGAATGAAAAGTGATTCCAGATTTTATAACATTTCTTCAGAAATCAGAACTACAGTATAATCAAACACACACACACACACACACACACACACACACACACACACACACACACACACACACACACACACACACACACACACACACACACAAATCTTATCTAGGTCCTTGAAAGTGACAGTTTTGTCAAAACCCAATTTCAGGTTGGATGATAAAAATAAATTCCATCAAATGAGTGTGGGAGTGTGTGTGTGTGTGTGTGTGTGTGTGTGTGTGTGTGTGTGTGTGTGTGTGTGTGTGTGTGTGTGTGTGTTAAGACCGGCTCAGACTGTAATTGTAGGTGTTGTGTGTGTGTGTGTGTGTGTGTGTGTGTGTGTGTGTGTGTGTGTGTGTGTGTGTGTGTGTGTGTGTGTGTGTTATAAAATATGGATGCCATTGTTCAGCGATGGTGGTGTTCTCCATGAGTGATTTTAATTACAGATGGAGGGATAAACTGGCCTGAAAGACTGGACTCTAGTGCACGCATACACACACATGCACGCACACGCACACACACACGCACACACACTACTAGCCAACATGATGATAGATGACATGACATTAAAACGAGTCAGGGCTAAAGCCTCTTTCAGGGTGAAAAAAAAATGAATGAAAAGGTAAGCCTTGGGTTGAGAAAAAAAAGAAAAGAAAACAATACCAATATAGAATTATTATAGTCTTCTCACTACATAAAGGCATGGGGGTGTGCGCATCTGGGGTTTCTCTACTAATTAATGAAAATCTTGTTCGTTTTGAATTTTTTTATAATAAAGCCTTAAGCAACTCAGTGGCCCAGAAATTCCAATTAATAGAGACTCTCTCTCCTTCTATTTTTCCCTTTACTGACAGACTTGCTGTTTTTCATTCAATGAGCAATGAAAACTACTACTAGGCAGAAAACAGATTTACAGTTAATGTATAGGTCTATAATAATTTTTACCCTCACATAAATACCACACACAGCCAAATATTCATTGATTTAGACATATGTATGTCATGATGTTAAAGAAATGCAACACACCTCAGTGAGACTCAACCTTTTTGTTGGCTCTCATCAGAAACTAAACTCAGCTCCAGATATGAAAGCAGGGCCTTTATTAGATGTGTGACACTGGAGCCGAGCATGACAGCCCTGTCAGTGGTAAAACCATTAGGCTGACTGACAGCGAAATGAGACTATATTTCAGAAGCACTTAATTTAAATCAAGTGTAGTCTATGGTTCCCACAATGCTTTGCGTCAGCAATTCCTAATGTACAAGGATATTACCCATCATAATAGCTGAGGCCCTACTAGTAGCCCAGGGAAAAGAGCAGATTCAGAAATGCAGAAAAACATAATTTCTTCAGTTTCTTCACTACTTAACACAGAGTAGTGTTTATTAAAAGAGCATACACAAGAGTCTATCTATTACTTATCATAGTCAGACATAAATGAAAACATTTTCATGATCATAAAACACAAGAAAAGGTGTCTGTGTTTTTGTGCCTGCTAGACACTCATAATGAGACCCTGAGGACACACACACACACACACACACACACACACACACACACACACACTTGTTTTTTGGCCATAATGAAATCCAATGAACCTCTATGTTCCCATCATCATTGCAACTTACAAAGGTCAAATGCATTTCAGAACAAAATGATGCATTCAAATAGTTTAATCCAAGCTAAACTATCAATGTGGCTTAAAAAGATGTATAGAATATCATAGATATCACACAAAACTATAAATTATTTATACTACCTTTTAAAAGTTTGTGGTCAGTAAGTGTTTTTTTTTTTTTATCAAAACTTTTATTCAGCAAGGGTCCATTAAACTGATCAAAAGTGACAGTAAATACATAAAGCCTGGTTCACACCAGACGCCGAAGCGACGCGTAAGCGGCGCGGAACGGAGGCCGCTTCCTTTCGGCGCCCATGTTAACCTATGGTGTCGTTCACACCAGACGCGGAGCGCCGCGGCCGGCGCGCACCGTGAAGCGCCAGTTTCGGGGTCTGGTCTATTTTTTGCGCGAGCCGCGAGTGATCCGCGTCAATTCCGGCAGGAAGTCACACCAAGAAACACGAGACAATCCGGTCAATTGTCAAAATATAAGCAATTTTAAAAATTAAAATACTGCGAGTGACAAATGCAATCACATTTGTGTATCTAAACAGACTAGAAAGATGAAAACAAACAAAGAAAAAACACAACAAAATAGATTTAATAAATTTGAAGAGAGGATGTATATTTCAACGGTATATCTACACTACTACTGTCTACCATATTCTCTCTCTGGCTGCGTGTGTGTCTCGACAACGGATTAATAAAAGAAGTGTACAAACTTCTTGGTTACAGAAACATGGTGTATTCATTTTATTAGGTTATTTACTTACCCATGATGTAAAAAATAGCTCTGAATAAACAACAACTGAGCAGAAGCGCTTGTCGACCGCCGCGGAGAATACGCGTCTGGTGTGAACAGGCAGGCGCCGGACCGCGCGTGATTTTCCGTTCCACGTCGCTTCGGCGTCCGGTGTGAACCAGGCGTAAATGTTACAAAAGATTTCTAGTTCAAATAAATTATGTTAAAAAATCATCACGTTCCACAAAAAGCAGCAACTGTTTTCAACATTGATAATAATAGGAAATGTTTCTTGAGCAGCAAATCAGCATATTGGAATGATTTCTGAAGGATCACGTGACACTGAAAACTAGAGAAGTGATTCTGAAAATTCATCTTTACCATCACAGGAATAAATAGCATTTTTTAAATATATTAACAGGAATAAATTGCATTTTAAAATATACTAAAACAGAAAACCCCTTTTTTAAATTGTAATAATATTTCACAATATTACTGTTTTACTGTAGATTAAATAAGTGCATCCTAGCCGAGCACAAGAGACTTCTTTCAAAAACATTCAACAAATACCAACCCCAAACTTTCGCATGTGCTGGAGGTGCTGGATCTGGCTTTCTCAGATTGTGCCCTGCTCTAACCCAGCTTCAGTACAACACAAACACCTGTAATGAGGAAATTAAGTAAAACCGGGATAATCATCCTGCTCTTGTAAATGTATCCTCAAGTGACAGCCTATTAATGTAGCATTCACAAGCCCATTAATCTTGATTTAGAGAGGCAGACAGAAGTCACTGGCTCCCTGCTGACTACATTATGCTTGTTTCATGTCTGCCTGAGTGATTATTTTAAACACTGCATCCTGTAATAGTGTGACTGTAAGAAAGCGCATTATAATGGCTCTTTTTGTGGACAGTGTCACAATGCTGAGCGTTTCAGATGGAGGATGAAGCTCTACATCAAATTTACTACTAGAACAAATCAGTTCCCCTTTTTTATGCCTGCTTCCTTTATTGTTTCCAGACATGTGTACAAAGACACAAAAACACATGCACAGACATGCATTCACACAAGGCATATCCAAATGGGCCTTTCATGCTGTAATTCTGGGTTTAAAATCCAATCATCAGAGTGCATGGTGAAATATGTTAAATAGAGCTGGCATATAATGAAAAAAAAAAAACAATAAATAAATTTGATGCTTCTGTACAACCAAATCAGTGACCACCGTGTAAAATCTCAAAAACAACTTAAAGGGCAACAAATCACTGTCATCAAAAAAATTTGTAGGCATTATTCTTTGCAGTAGCAATATGACATTCATGCTAAAATATCATATTACACATCACAAATAGCAAACACAATTTGCAGCTACAATAGGCTTCAATTATTACAGTGTTGGTATCCATGCATATTTGTGTGTCCATTCAGACTAACACTGAGGGACTGATTGGCATGAATTACCCACAATGCTTTTTCACAGCTAAAGCGGTTCCTCCCGTTATCACAAGCACTGTTTCATTAATTCTTAAACCCTTTTCTTTACTTCTGCCCTCATCGTCTCGCCTCCTCTTCAACCTCTTCAATCCTACAATATACTTATATAGTATACATCAACAAGCACTTAATATTTGTCATTCAGATGATGCAACAACTGAGCCTTTAAATGAGTGTGCCCTATCTGAACAAAGGGCAGATGTTCATTAACAATCACATAGACTTACATGTTATGGAATGCTATGTTTTCTATGGAATAGTTTAATATATTTATGTACCCTGTGGGGCATCTCATCATCTACTTTATACTAATTAAACCGTATATCAAGCTAATTGCATTTGAAAGTGCTCGTTTTCAGCTAGTTTAAGTAATTGGTCTTAGTTAGCACAAGTCAGATCTTATAGATGTTTGACCTTCAGGCTATTAGAGCATATAATCGATGACTGAAACATCTGAATGTCTGTTAAAGGTTCACTAGGATTTGCATCTTAATCTCGTTTTTCAGTAAGAATATCATATGCATATCATTCAAAGAAGAGAGATTCACTTAAGAAACAAAATTGCATATTATATTCATAATAATATATATTAATATGCATAATAAATATGAATTATATTACATTTACATGCATAATGCATTGTATACAATATTTTCAGAGAATATATCTTGAATTAATTTATCGTTCTTAATTTATTCATTTATTTATCTTACAAAAGTTTACATAATTATTTACAGATTTGCTTTGCAAGCAATGCTAACATTTTTATTAGAAAGCAAAACTATTTGATTTTTATTTGCAGTGTGAAACAAGCTTTTCTCATACACAAATCTGTCTGCAATCAGTCTTTCTGAATAGGAAAAAAAACCTGGTGTTTAATAATTTGTTTAGCATGAGCTTTCTTATTTACCAGGAAAAGACACTGCTCTTTTCAGAACCCAAAGGACAAAGTACAGAAGCCTTCTCGTGAGTGAGTTCATTATACCAAAATATCATCCATGCTACATGGCCTGTGTTAGGATTCCTCAGCAGATAATGAGATAAAACACATAAAGAGCGTGGTCGGTGTGAATCATCCTTAGTGAATAGTGGTGTTGAATCATTGACCACCTCATATACTTCTTTCAGTAACTTACAGTGCATGCATATGCTACCAAGAGGACAAAGATATTGCAACTCTTGTTATATTACAGATAGATACTCTCAGATATTGCTCTTGGGCATCTTAAAATTTCATTTAGTGTTGTTTTATGATCCTGAAAAGGTCAGTTTGTGCTGTTTTCAATAAGATTTCTTGTTATTGCTCCAGATGGTGTCATTTTCCAGAGTGCACTTTTGATTTTCAGCATCCGCTGGTGGCAAGACAAAGACATGGACTTATATTTAGCACTATACAGTTCTTATTAATGTATTCATCATCCGAGGAGGGAGCGATCACCTCTCCAGACCTGAAACAATCATACAAGCTGTCATCTAACATGATTTATAATAAATGACCGTTCTAAAGCAAAGTTTGATTCTTTAGGTTTGAAAGAGTTCCACTTGCACTGGTTTGCACCTTTAACACTTTCTTACCATCAAAGGCCCAGATTCATTTGATGCTCAGAATGATACATATACTGCTCATCCACCATTTTAATAATATTCCTATTTAAATGCATGAACAATGTTTAGCTTCGGGCAGGTTAACCCAGTCCCTCCGTCTCTCTATCTCTATACTGTATATATTTCTCTTGCTCTCTTTTTCTTTCTATAACACACATTCATGCCAAAAGAAATATTATAGTATTGGTTGCTTGTTAATAAGTGTGAAGTAAATGGAGCTCCATATGTTTAAACTTGGAAACTCACTCCCTCTGTCTCTCGATTAATGTTGGGAAATGTTATAGAATAACAATTACATACTATCTTGCCTCTGTAAATTGTGAGTGTCTTTTCTCTTCTCTCTCTCAGTGTTGCTGCTTTGGATGACAAACAGCTACTGGTCCCCGTCCAGTTGTGAAACAGTGCCTTCCAGCACGAGATGCCCGAGACATCCTCAGCTTTAAGCCTAGTCTATCTAACAGGATTAAGTGGATGGGTTCTGCAGCTGGAAGGAAACGCTCTCAAGAACAAATGAAGAGAGGGCAAAGCTTCAGATTACAGAAAACAAAAATAAACTAAATACGAAAAGATCACTTTATATACACTACACTACATAATATAATATAATTGTGGGGGAAACATTATTTAGTATATAAATACCAAGGAAAATTAGGTAGTATAAAATAAAAAGAATAACACACACAGAGAGAGAGAGAGAGAGAGAGAGAGAGAGAGAGAGAGAGAGAGAGAGAGAGAGAGAGAGAGAGAGAGAGAGAGAGAGAGAGAGAGAGAGAGAGAGAGAGAGAGAGAGAGAGAGAGAGAGAGAGAGAGAGAGAGAGAGAGAGAGTTTTGCTCTAGTGGACACATGCATAATTCATTCATTCATTTTTCAGTGAGGCTGGATAAAGTCATGGACCTATAGCTCACACTTGGCTTGTCCTATAGCTTAGACTTCCACAGTCTGTGAAGCCTGCAAAACTACACTGTCAGACAAAAACTGTGTGTGTGCAGCATGATAAACCACTCACTCTGCTTCATTTCTGCCCAGTGTACATCTCTGTGTGGTATCCTACATGCATCCTTGAATGTTGACAATGCATACATAACTACATAACGCATCACAGCACAGAATACAAAATATGAAGCTTATTACCTTGTATGTAGAAAACTATCCCTTTAACCTCCAAACCTTACACAGATGTTGTAACACACACAATATATATTCAATACAAAATAAATTACTAAGATATTTTGAATATATATACGTTCAATGCATGCTTCATAGCACACACTGGTGTGTGAGCACATGTTCAGACAGCAGACGTATGTTGGAGACGTGACACACATATGGTCTATTGCTTCACCTTTAACCTCAAGTGTAACTGTCATATCAAACATATGGCCAGTGTGTGTGTGTGTGTGTGTGTGTGGGGGGGGGGGGGTCTGTATCTGATGAGTGTTATACCTGTGGAGTGAAGAATCAGGTTGCACAGTGAGTGTGTGTGTGTGTGTGTGTGTTTGTGTGTGTGTGTGTGTATTTCCCAGTAGAGTAAGCCATCCAAGGTCAATGTGACCCATAACTTGAGTTCTGACACACAATCTCAAAGAGGACATAAGATGATTATGTATTTCTACATGGTAAAAATCACAAATGTATCTTAAAATGGGTTTTATAAACAATAGTTGCTTGAATCATATCATAAGTCTGAGGCCATATTAATTATTTCTTGGTCACTAATAAAATCAGATTTGCAGTTTGTACTCTTTGTACATACTTGTGGATTTCATGCCAGAGAGAAATAGCATTTTGATGTGTACAGTAATTATAAATTCTGAGCCGTTTATCACTCCATAATCATGCCGTGTTTATCTTCCATGCTTTAATGTGATGTACGTAACACACATCACACACCTTTTACTGACATGTATGTCTCATTCAGTCCCCTCAAGGTGATATTTCAACAAAAGTATGATCGTGACCCCTGTGAAGTGTCATCTGAAGAGGATCTCTTCTTGAATCCCACAGCTTTATGACAGTCTGGTCACAGAAGATTTATGTAGCTCTACTGACATATGAAACTCATATATAGACATTCAGAAGTGTAGGATAACATGAAAAGGTCAATCTAAAATATCACTGTCATCTCACAATGTCTGTTTCCGATTCTGTCAAATCTTCACGTGTTCATTAGCACATGCATGACTGAGCTTACATCGAGACACCAGAGCGGACTCCTCCTCATATTAAATCTGGGGATATTGCTCAGTCTTCCATGAAATGTACCATGACTTGCAAATTAGACACTTGGGATTCATAAACTCTAGAGAACCTACTACTGTACGTGTTCATGTTGAAGACAAATAGCTTAAAGAAAAGAAAATGTACAATTGACACAATTTACAGGTAGCCACCTGTTCTATCCGAATACATTTTTATCAGAGTTTTTTTTTTTTTTTAGTGGAATTTTGTATTTTTTCCTTAACCCATTAGCATTTTAAGCATAAACCTCAGTAAATTTGATTGTTAAACTAAGAGAAATAGGGTAAGAAAAACCAGTCTAATATTTTACACAGTTTTGCTTTTCAGTTAAAGGTTGCTGTTTTTTTCTTTTTGTATGGATGACTTAATATTTTTACTATAAAATAAGACAAAAATACTGATTAAGAAAAATATTTTTGCAGTTTACTCTACTGTTTAAAAGTTTGGGGTCAATAAGATTTAAAAATTAATACTTAATACTTTTATTTGTATGCATTAAATTGATCAAATTTATAAAAAGTTACAAAGGATTTCTATTTAAAAAAATATATATATAAAATTTCTATTCATCAAAGAAAAAGTAAAAACTGTTCTTACCAACCTAGAATTCTTTTACAATAGTGTAGATGTTTATCTTATTGGTATATGTAGATGTTTATCCTAGTAAGACACTATTGTACTAATGAGAAGATATATGATCAAATCATAAAAAACAAAATATAGAAAATGTCTTGCAAAAGGATTGCTTCATGCTTTGACTGGGGATGCAAAAATGCACAAGTAACTGTGTGTAGACTCATCATTACCATGGAAATAAATGTTTCAGCAGGTGATACTGCTGCTGATGACAGGTGCATATGAAGCCTTTTCACATACAGTATAAACATTGCACAATTTACATTTATTATTTTCCATTTTCAAACTGTACAAGGGAATTCTAAGTTTTAATTACCTTGCCTTGGAAGCCTTGGACTACTTTACTTTGCTCAATAAACATGTTACTTTGCGTAAAAATAGCGTAGCTCGTGACAATAACGAACATCCCACTAAAGTATCAGACCGAGTGAGAGACCTTTCTTCTAGATTGGTCAGTGTTTTCTGTGTTGACACAAAGCCAAAAGTGCTTGCTGGGAAAAATTCTGGGAAGACTTCATCTCAGACAAGAGATGAAAGGATCCTTAGGTTATGTCTCTAGATCAAAAAAACACACACACACACACACACACGTCTGGTTTACTCTTTGTGGGGACTCTCCATAGACTTAATAGTTTTTATACTGTACAAACTGTATATTCTATCCCCTTACATTAACCCTACCCATCACAGAAAACTTTCTGCATTTTTACATTTCCAAAAAAACTCATTCTGTATGATTTATACGCTTGTTGGACACGAGTCCCCATGAGTCTGTGTGGATTCAGGTTAAAGTCCCCACCGTGATAGACACACACACACACACACACACACACACACACACACACACACACACACACACACACACACACACACACACACACACACACACACACACACACACACACACACACACACACACACAGTCTAAAAGGAGAACAGAAGACGAGTATGAGCAAAGGTACTTTGATTTCTGATGTCCTCATTGACATGTCGGCGAGACGAGTATTTGGAATTTTTTGCTTTGCTATTTGTAAAGTGGAAGAAAAGAATTATATCAAACAACATTTTCAAATAAGCTCTTGCATGACACTTGCATCTTGATATATAATCACAATTTCCCCACTGCAGTACAGTATAGAGATGTGAGGAATGCAAATGAAAAATCGGCTGAATTTTAAATACATTTTTCATTTCTCCCCAAAATCTCCAAACCAGACAGAGTGTGTTTCTTTCTGCTTGCACTGAAATTTTTATTTTCAGCATATTGAGGCATATCTTTGATCTGACTTCGCCACTGGTGTGAACTTACACTAAAGGCCTGACGCTGAAGGAATGGCACAGTACATGCAAAAATGCCACATGACAAGCAAGCCCAAAAATAAGCTGTGAGCAACACACAAACAAACCCAAACAGAATGGTTAATCAAACAGAATCTGAAATAAGGGACCCAAGCCAATCTTTAGCTTTGAATCACAATTTTTTTTATCATATGTGTAAAGATGATGAATATGCTGCTGTAAACTACTGCACTGCTGTATGACGTCCATCATCAGGTGGAAACAATGAACAGGCTTGGTCACCCAATAACCCACCACAGCATCTCCTGTGCTCCAACATTGCATAAACATTAACAAATATTTGTTTTATAGGAAAACAGCAGAAAATGGCTATAAACTTTGCAGTTATGAAAATGATCTTATCTTCTATTCACCATCCTTGATAGGCATGATCCCTGGTGCTGAAGCAAAGCAATCTCTAATTATTTGATATAAACATACAATTTAGTCATTAGACATTAACAATCAAAAATGAACAGTAGAATATGTGCTCATTACCCAAACGTCAAGAAGCCCCAATCTTAAATCAAACAATTAGAGAAATGAAACCCCAGGAGCTGTCATAGGATAAATGCAGCAATTACCACACTATTTCTGTAAGTCTACAAGATCCTGATCTTGAAGCAACATTAAATAGATATCTGATAAAGATGTGGGCACTGCAGAACAATTCAATTCTATTAATTATCTGAGGTGTGATCATGTCTTTCCAACAATAACACATAAACCTTACAAAACCACCACATGATTTCACTTAATGTTAAAATTGTGTCTAAAGCTGTGAATATCACTCTAAACAATATATACTGTAAATCATCCACAGTATGAAGTGCCTTTAGCCAGGAGACGTAACAGCTGTGAGAATCTCAGAAGGATGCAGGGATCGTGCGGCTGAACGGCACAAAACACACACAATAAAAGTCAGAACGGACAGCACAGAAAACACTTATTATTGCTGAGTTTTGAGAATGGATATTTTCACATTATTACAGTACTTTTTTATGTAAGTACATAGTAGTTAAGAACACCTAATACAAAGTATGGCCGAATAAAGTAAGATGAAGTGACAATGCAACACAGGCCATCCTTATTGTTGAGCCCTGAACTGTATAAAATTCACTTAGACATTTTAAACAGGATCTTTAAACAGCAAAGAGGGTTTTTTCTAAGGCAAGTGGTTTTTAAAAAGTTCTTCTAGAACATCCTTCTGCTGCCAACTGGCTATGCCTGATATTTCAGAGAAATTTAGCAACCAGAAACAAGTCAAAGAAAATCTCAGCATATGAATTTCAGGAAGGAAAAAAGCAAACCTGCAATTTGCAATTTATCCTCCCCTAAATTTACTAACCAGTGTCTGTATGTGGTCTGCACAGTGTTTAAATTCCACTCCAGCACTGACGTCTATCACACTGTTCTAAGGCAAACGAGTGCATCTTGACAAGGTCGCGGGTTTAGTAACCGGTTAACCAGAGTTAGAGTGATATTTGCCGCTGTCCGTCTGAGAGTGGCTGCTCCCCAGACCGAGAACTGACCACAGATCAGAGATAATCACAGGCTGCAGTGGCCAAACCCTTATAACCAGTGGAAAATTCTGCACTGAATCACACTGCATGGCAATGGCTGACTTGATGAAGTGCAGTTTGATTAATAAAGAGAAATAAACCAAAATGTCGTCATTTGGGGATGACTACTCTACTTTGTGTCATGCTTAAGAATGCAACGGTTAGGGGTACACCGATTTTAGCCGATAATTATTTTAATGTTATGGCAGATAACAATAAATGGCTAATATGAAAATTCTATACTACTTTGTCTAAATAAATAATAAAATTAATTAAAAAAAAGATAAAAAATGTAATAAATATTGATATTAATTGATATTATTTTTGAGATTTGCTAAAGATTACATTTAACAGCATTATTTAATAATTATTTTTTAAAGCATTAATCTTTAATAAAAAAAATCTGAGGAAATAAGCATGCACAATTAAATATCCAATACTGATTGATACATAAAATAGTGTTCGATAACTGATATAAAACTTGTTGTGAACATTGAGAACATAGAACATATTGTGCATCCCCAATAGGACTGGCACTTCATATCTTCTGCTGATATTCAAAGTTAAAATAAAATATAATAAAGATATCAAGGACCTAATGGCGCTTTTCCACTGCATGGTATGGCTCGGTTCGGCTCGGTACGGTTCGACTCGGCGCGGAACGGTTCGGCTCGCTTCGCTTTTCCACTGCGTGGTACGACTCGACTCGTTACGGCACGGTTCGGCTCGCTTTAGCTCGTTTGCTTTTCCACTGCAGTTAGTACCGCTTCAAAGTGGTAGATCGTTATATAGTTGCCGTCTTTACTACCATGACATCCTATTAAATGCAAATTTTTCATTCCGTGTTTCCCAATCCACTCCTCGGCAACTGACGAGAGGAACGTCTGCACCTCGTCCACTGACCACGATTCTTTTTTTGAAGTTTATACTCTTTTTTTGAAGCAAATACTTTTAAAACAGGTTGGCTGTTGTCTACTGGCTATTTAAATCTAGCGGGTTTAGCGTCTCGTGTTGTAAATACAATGACGTTGGTAGAGATGATTCTGTCTGACCAATCGGTGATCTGCAGTGTTTTCACGTCACATTTTAGTATCGGTACGGTACGCTTGGAACCTCAACAGAGGTGGTACCATTTAAAGCGAGCCGAAGCGAGCCGTACCGTACCATGCAGTGGAAATGCGCCATAAATGAGCCGTACTGAACCGAGCCGTACCATACCATGCAGTGGAAATGCGCCATAAATGAGCCGTACTGAACCGAGCCGTACCATACCATGCAGTGGAAATGCGCCATAAATGAGCCGTACTGAACCGAGCCGTACCATACCATGCAGTGGAAATGCGCCATAAATGAGCCGTACTGAACCGAGCCGTACCATACCATGCAGTGGAAATGCGCCAAAGCGTGCCGTACCGAACCGAGCCGTACCGTACCATGCAGTTGGGGGGGGGGGGGGGGCTCTGTGGGGGGATCTGAGTCTGAACCTTTGCTGATGTGCTTGAGCAGCAGATTCAGTTAGGAACCCTGTTTGCAGGGGGGTATTCTACATATCTGAACGACACAACAATCTAGTGCAGAACACAATGAAGGGAAGAAAAGTGGAACACTAAGTCCTGTAGTACCAAACATAGCCAAGTGCATAACTATAAGCTACTCACCAAACAGGTAAAAACAGGGAGGATGTAAGCTTCACACTTACCTAAGAAGAGAAGAAAAGAGAAAATTGGAATTAACTCAAAGAATATTGATAACTATTAGAACCATAACACGGAAAAACAATAAAACATAACAATGCATACACACATATTAATTAATTAATGGATCAAAACAGACAGACTTTCTTAAACTTCTTAAGCTTGTATTGCCATTTGAAATAGTTTTAGCCAGAAGAGTGTTCACTGAATAATGGGACCAGAATGACAGGTTCAGCTTCAAGCGGTTTATATAAAATTTGAAACCCACATCTCAGGTTATTTTAGTGAACAACAGCTGAATAGAAAAGCCAAAAAGGGCACTTTACCCAAAACAGTTCCCCATCTACCAGCAGACAGAAATTAATAAGCAGAGTCTATAATAACAACCACACTTATATTCATAAATCCACATATGTAATTTAGGCTGAACTACTGATGCCAACATAGAACAACACAGCCATGATCCAACAAACACACAATGCATTATTCATAAACCTACAGCATATCGTTTCTTTAAGAATAATACACAGTTTCAAGCATTAACGATTATTAGGAACCCAGTGTTAGCAAGTGGTTTAATTTGCGATATTCAAAACATCAGCATCACTTTGATCCAGAGCAGGGGTGGTTCTAAGGTCAGTGGAGAGGTCTGCAAGCCCGTCGGGACCCGACACGCTAAGCCCATTCGGGCCGGGCTCGGGGCATTTTTTTTTTTTTTTTTTACAGATCGGGCTCGGGTCGGACTCGGGCTTATTTAGCTTCTCTCCTTTCATTGTGCCTATAATATACGTGCAGAGCACACGTCACATAGTGTGTATGAAATATTGTTATATTGATTATATTATAAATATTATACATCGCCTAAGCAACACAAACGCAATACGCATATACGCACGCGTCACTGACGTGCATTAACAGGTGACAGTTGACCATGCAGAGGATCAGGGAGAAGTTTTTTTTTTTTATTAGTATTATTTAACATTAGCCAGTTGCCGAAGAGTTCTTCATTTTTGAACATTGTTTTGAACATTGCTCTTTAGTTACTTAAAAGCAAAGAAAGGTAGGCCGTTTATTTACTTATTTTTGCGGTTGGATCCCGTAGCTCTATATTCTCTACTGCATGCTTATGCTTCTCTCTAATGGACAGTCTGTTTAATATTTGTGGGCATGATTGGGCATGATGTTTCAGGCCTATAATGAAAGTTTACCTTAGCGTGTGACGTGCGTGTGTTTGCATGTAGCAGAGACAGTGCATAAAGTGACAGAGAGAGCTTAAAGTGATTGATGTTGGTGTAATATTTGTGAATTTGATTATGTAGCTACTTATCCATTTTCTTGCGAGTGCCGTCGAGATTACTCTCTAGTGTTGTGCACTTGCCGCGAGACTCCGCCCACACGCTGTTCTGATTGGCTGTGATTTTTGATTGACGTTGTGGCGTCTCACAGTCGCGTCGCGTCTAGTGTGGACAGACACACTGCCTGTCGCTGGAATTTTATCGCGTCGCGTGTAGTTAGGACACGGTGTTAGCCCAAATAAAAATTGGGTATTTTTATTTAAAGGACTCAATTAATTATAAAAGCGAGGCTTTTTGTATTAGTGAAATAATTGTAACTATTTGCAAATAATATTTTATTTTTAATTATGCATGCATTCTCTCTAAATGAATCAAGGAAATTATAGCATATTTTCAATTCAAAAAGGCAAAATTTGATAAATAAATAAAAAAAAGTTGAGTAATTTGCGTCACCGGATACTGTCGGTAGTTGAACATTTCTATTATAAAACAGTCAAATATTAAATGTTTATCTACTTATATTTTACCAGGCATTCGTTCACTTTTTTAATCATTTTGACATTGATGAGCTAGACCGCTGAACTTTTAGTCATCCTAACAACAAACAGAGCGGTCGTAATGGAGTCAAGAATGTCAAATATATTGCAGTGAATCCCTTATTTGCATCTTAAGTTTATTGCCAATAATAATGACAGGTTTGCGAAAGTGCAGAACTCGGTGAGCTCAAAGCACATCTTCAGCACAGCGACTCATTTAAACGCCTCTGATTGGCCGATGCGCTCAACAGACATGTCTGTGATTGGCTACAATGCTCAACGCTGCAAAAGCACGTCGTTAGTACCTTTAATGCAAAGGGAAAAATATAAATAAAACTGTAATATACACTTTTCATGATTAGGTAATCGTGGCTGCTGTAATCTTATTCACATTTGTTTTTCTGATTAATTGTTTTGCTCTATGAGAAAGACAAGGTAACAAAATATTCGGGGCTTTACTAAAAACATTCGGGGCTTAAGCCCCCTTAGACCAGCCCTAGCGCCGCCCCTGATCCTGAGAGTTAAACCATTTTGATGCAGCTTGAGCTGTTCACAACCATGTTAATATTTTCTTTCCTATTGTCTCATCTGTATTCATCCATCTCTCGGTTGAACCCTTCATTGGCCTTTTGCAGGATCAATACATTTGGAACAAATGCTGCCTGTGGCACTGAAAATCAGCACACAGCTACAAGAGAAATGTGACAGACCTGTGGTGAACACACACAAATGCATATACACATTGAACCTTTGCAAGTCACTATGTTTGACAGAGGTTGAGGTTTGTGGAGCAAGCAGTCCTGTATTGAAGATGCAGCCTGTTTTTTTCTACAGTATACTGAGGGCTAAAGTCACTACACTAGGGGTGCAACGGATCGTAGTTGATCCGTAATCTGTACGGACCAGGACCCACAGTTTGGCATGCATGTGATTCGCGGATTAATTGCTGAGTTTAACCATCATAGAGTGAGCGTTTATCATTTGCATGTGTTTTTCCTTGACAATTTACACATTTAAATGATTTTAAACCATTCAAGCACAAGAAGACACAAAAGAGAACTCGATCGCGCAATGTTTTCTGTGCACACACCCGAAGGACACACAGAGGCTATAGTGTTCTTATGTAAATGTAATAGATGTAAAAGTTATTTTACATTTAATGATTACATTTCAATACTACTGTTGGACCTTAGTTTATTAGTAACTTTGTAATATTGTATTTATCTATGCTTGTAGATTTGTGAATTTGTTCTTATTTTATTACTGACTGTTCACTTGCCGTTAACAATGTTTAATTATTAAAAACTAGATTTTTGCTGTGATATCAAAGTACTTATAAAGTGGGCTTTTTAAGTAATAAATTAAAAGAAAAGTTACATTTTTCTCAGTGCAAATACAACCTTTCTACATAAATTAGACTTATTATATAATAAGTCAGTAAGAATTTTTTTTCAGCAAGGGTGCATTGATCCAAAGTTATAGTAAATACATTTATAATGTTACAAAAGATTTCCAAATTTTCAAATTAATTCATTAATAATAATAATAATAAGAAATGTTTCTTGAGCAACAAATGGATCATGGACAAAAAGGATCATGTGACACTGAAGACTGGAGTAATGGCTGATGAAAATTCAAAATATAATAAAATTGACAACCCATTAAACAGACATCCAGTTGGCGTTAATGGGAAAATCAAATAAATAAATAAATGAGATATAAAAGGCCAGATTTTAGGTCATTAAATAAGCTGGAATTACCAGGCAGGGTTTTCCTATTATACTGGTTTAACGAGGCTTTTCACACAAGAGCTATACTGAGATCTTCACAGCCCGGTAAGAAGGCAACAAACTCTCAGTGAAGATGTCCTTCATTGTCCTTTATTCCTCAACCCAAATACTGAAGCAAATCACAATCCTCTCTGCTCTCTGCTCCTTTTAATCAAGGTGGTAAAAATAAGACTATGAGCTGAATTCTCCATTAAGCCTCTTTTGTTAGTTCTGAATAGCTTTTTCTGTGTGCTGATTCTATTGTGCCTGTGAAGGCGTGCAGCCGAGAGAATATTCATGGCCCTGCAGCATATTGTGATCGACTCAGCTGTTCATTCAGCAGGCGTTCAAAGGAACTGATCAACAGTCACCATCAAAAATGGCCTAGGTTCAATTTTTATGTGCAGAGCAGATCCGAACCCAAGAGATGACGGGGTGAACATAAACCCAGCTTTGAATCTTATTTGGTAATCGCTCATTTTCAGATGTCTTTTATGAGGTGCGAATATGTTGTGTTTACAGTGCAGAGACACAGATGTGTGATGAGCTACATAATTGGACAGTATTCATGTGCCAAAAAAAGTTGAGAGCAACAGTAGGGAAAAGAGGTGAAAGCCAAGGTTTTAGCCTTGTTAGAATTCTGACAGCAAGGTGCACTTCATTGGCCGCAACGATAATTCTGCAGAGCTACTTCATGCATATTCTTATGTGAGACCTCTCTCACCCTCTACTGCATCACTGCAATAAGAATAAAATCTGGTGAAATCCCAGGAGAAGGATGATGAAAAAGAGAGATACATGAGGCAACAACAGAGAAAGAAAGTACGCATAAATTAAAGAAATACTTCATCCAAATGAGAATCTATCATCATCTTAGTGTCAATCTGTGTAGTCTCTTCTTTTTTCCCAAAATGAGATATTGGACAGAATGTGTGCGCTGTTCTTTTCCATACAATGATTGGTGTGCGTGCCAAAAAAAAAAAAAAAAAAAAAAAAAAAAATTGTTCACATGACTTGTGTGCTTTATTCTAATTCTTCTGACAGAAAGTTTTGTGTGAAACAGATCAAGCGCAAGTCATCATTCACTGATATCTTCCCCTCTGGCATAGCTCCCGAATGCAGGTTCATCCTGATAAATGTGAACCAAGGTGTTTTTGGTGTCAATAATGGTGACTGTAAAAATCACAGACACACACACACACACTATTTTAGAGGAAGTTCTGGGTGGTTTCAACATGACTGCTTAAAGCACTAGATACTGTACCACTAATAAAGGAATTATACTCGGTGTGTTTGAATAAAATACATAATAAACTTCGAGCTAACTGAATTAAGATCTTGTTCATTGCTGTACCAGAATAAACAGACCGTGGTAAAGATGTCTCAATTGGAGCATGTCTCATGTCATAAGTGAGAGCTGAAAGCCTATTTGATCTGAAGAAAGTTTCAGAGAGCTCTCTCTGTCAGAGCTTTGCAAAACTCTTTTAGGCTTCAGCCGTCAAACTCTGCGAACAAAAGTGACGCCTTTGAAAGGCGGTGTTACACTGGCACATTCCATACCTGCTTTTGAAAACCCAGCCACACGCACACACTCCCAAATTTTAATAACAAAGCGCCATTCAAGCAGACTTGGCGGCAGCAGCAGAAGCAGCATTTTCCATTTCGAGACATGACTGCAGATGTGATAGTTCCTGTGTGGCTGTCAGCAAGTGCAGTACAATTGTTATGGAATGCTGTACCTTCTCAAATCCCCATAGTGCATTAAATATACATGATTATATTACACAGTCAAAGCATGTAGGCCATGCAATTTATTATATAATTCATAATTAATAACAGGAAACAATAAAAAGGTAAACATCTTAATCACTATTTAATGTTTTGACTCATTATAGCTTTTAACTGTGTGTTAGAAGTTTAAATTAGATATTGAGACAGACAACTCAAAGGATTTTGTAAACGCACAAAGAACAAAATTGCTTATTATACTAAAGCAGTAACCAAAGGTGCGTGCATGCCAATATTTTCCAATGTGCAGTCTCCAAGCACAACAATAAATGTCTCAGTTCATTTTAATCTAGTGATTCTTACCTTATTTTCTCTCCAGTACAATATATCTGACCAAATCAGCACGTTCTGTAAGGCTTTTACATTAAAGTGCATTTAATTAGAAAGAAACTCCCTTAGGATCATTCTCTGTGCATAACTCAGCTAATACATATTTAATGGGAAAACTGCATGTCACTCTCTTAATGGGTTTTCAACAATCATTGGATTCATGATATTATACTAAAATAGTCATTCAAAGCCTGTGTGTGTGTGTGTGTGTGTGTGTGTGTGTGTGTGTGTGTGTGTGTGTGTGTGTGTGTGTGTGTGTGTGTGTGTGTGTGTTTGCGGTGTAAAAACATATTTAAAGCTATTTAATGGAGATAAACAAGCAAAAACCCGTCTTTCTTAGTATGAGAGATATTTTTAAGTCAGTTCAGACGTTTTGGTACATATCAAAGTATGAAATCAGCTGTGAAATTCAGCAGAAGACTTTGACCTTGGGGAAATAGGCCTACTTGGTCTAAACAATTACGTGTTTATTGTGCGTTATGTTTCAATTCCAATTAAAAGACATCGATGTGGTTCTGTGATTCACTAATACAAATTGCCAGAAGAGAATTCAGCTTTAATTTCCTTGGTGAGCTCAATTCTATGAAACCAGTTTCACATATCGCTATTAAATGTTAATACAGCAACATGGGGAAACTCCATTACAATTTCAGAGCCTCCCATACAAACATCAATTAGGTTGTCTGGTCTCATTTCCCCCAAACCAAATGATGAGTAAGACAGCTTGAATCAGCAGCTCTGATAACGTATGAGCTTCCTCTCAGCCAAAGTCGAACCCAAACCCAAGAGGCATCATCGTACACAGAGATATGTCGCTCATGAATAATTAATCATATTAAATGAATAATCAGTATCACATAATGAGCACAGATAAATATTCATTAACTCTGAGACAAGGAAGTGATTGGAGACTGCATTGGTTTCTCAGGCGGTGTCGAGCCAAAACAACATCAAAGTGAAAGTTTAACTGAAAGAAAACGTCCTATGGTAAAACACAACTACGCTGCACAGATGTATTGCTTTCTTCAGTAATCTCTCACTGTCTCTATCCCTCCCTTTTTCCCAGTCTCATTAGCTTGTAAAGCCTGTAGAAATATTGCACTGAGACTGACCTATAAATCTGATATTGCAGAAATAGGATGATGCCTGTTTAAAATTATTACTCTACTTCTGAAAAAGAAAGGAGGACTCATGTGACAGCGATGTTGGGCATGCTCATAATTACTTCCTGGTGAGAGGTCAGCTAAAAAAGATTTAATGGCCAACAGGTCAAAGAGATTCCAACTGGTTGGATGTTCATTCCTTTAGCACTGCTTAACATTTTTGCAAATTGCGATGATTAATTTTCAGTATCGCCAGTGAATACCAAGCAATTTGTGCCCTCTATTAACACAGTAATTTGTTATTGGTACACACTAAGATAATGGTTGGAATAGAATTCTATTGAGGCTTTAACAGATGGCATTGGATTATTAACAGAGCAAAAACAAAAAGCCTTAAATTAGCATCTAGCACAAGGGAATTCGCTGCAGTTTTACATGGGTTTAAGTATTTTACACCAGTTTTTCCAAATCTTTTTTGTCTCCCAAATCCTCACAGCCCCATCAGTTAGGCTCAATTGTATTTCATATAATCTAATCATGCTTCTTCCTAAGGTTAAAGCTACTTTACACAACTTTTTTGTTTGACAATTATTACCTTTTATTTTTTTAAACAGGAGCAAATGATAGATATAAACTGCTTTGAGCACTAACTGGAGAAAAGGTTCATTAAATTTAGGTTCATTCCTGGAATGAAACCAAGCCTGAAGGAAGAATCTCTCGTCACTTCAAAACAAAAGAGATTATTGAAAAAAAACTGGAGGAAAAGCTCTGCTTATCCCTCCTTTCTCCCTGAAGGTTTCTTTAATTATTTTCATCCATTCCTCTAAATCCTCTGGTGATTTGTGCCTGGTGACATCATGCAAAATGGATGAGAGCAGTCGAGGTGGCATGCTAAGCACTTATTCAGTTTCCACAGGAAAATCACATTCATGTCAAATGATGATGTATTACAGATGAGGGATGCTGGAGAACAAGCGATGGGGAGCATTGAGTATTGTTACATGTTAAACAATGTGTTTATTGCTGGAGCAGGGTGTTAGGATTGCAAGTCAGCAACTGATATAACCTAAACAATGTAAACATTCAGAAAATCAGCATGGCTAGATTTAAGACTGAAAATTTTATGAAAACCAAGTGTTCGTGATATAAGCAAAGGTGAACACGACCCGAAACCAGCATTATAAAGGGGCCTCCTGCAAGCTTACATGAAGCTTTTAGACAGCCCACTGACTAACCGATTTTCAAAATGTGCATCTAATTGAAGTAACTAATTACATGAAGGGCCCTATTTTAACGATAAGCGCATGGTCTAAAGCGCACGGCGCAAGTTCACTTAGGGCGTGTCCGAATCCACTTTTGCTAGTTTAACGATGGGAAAAATGGTCGGCGCCTCAGGCGCATGGTCTAAAAGGGTTGTCCCTATTCTCATAATGAGTAATGGGTGTGTTTTGGGATTTACGTGCGTTAAACCAATCAGAGTCTCATCTCCCATTCCCTTTAAATGCCAGTTGCAGTCGCGCCATGGCAGATTCGCTATTTACAAGACGGAATTTGATAGTGGAAAGACCGAACGCGTCTCCAGAGCGCAAACAGATCTGCTCGTGCGCGAGGTAAAAGTGCACAAGCAGATCATCTACGGGACAAGCCGGATTCCACCATATCTTTATGTACACAATAATAATCTTTTACATTGTGATGCTTTTATTTTAAATATTTGGCATGCTTGTGTGCTGCTGTGCGTTTAATAAGCAGAGTGTACGCGCATTTTGGACCCGCCTATAGGCGCACATTACTAACACGCCATTGACTTTAGACCAGGTTTCAGTTGGTCAATGGTGCAGTCTATTTCTGTTGCCTCAAAATAGCAACACGCCAACAATGCACCAGAACCTAACCCTAACCAGCACGCCCATGGGCGCGCAAATGCATTTGCTATTTAAACAACGTGGCGCAGGACGTGAAAATGATAACTGTGTCGGACTGAAACTAGCAAAAAACACTTGCGTTGCGCTTGGCGCTGCATTGTGCCGGGTGTAAGATAGGGCCCGAAGTGTATTTCATATTTTAGACACACATCATAATATGGCATCTACATCCCCCCTATTAAGCAAGGATGCATTAAATTGATCAAAAGTATATAAATCACAAAATATTACGCAGAAAAACAGTTTTCAACATCCATAATAATAAGAAATGTTTCCTGACTGAATCAGCATATTAGAATGATTTCTGAAGGATCGTGTGATACTGAAAACTGGTGTGACAGTTATATTAAAATAGAAAACCATTCTTTAAAGTTTGTAATATTTCACAAAATTACTGTTCTTCGGCAAATAAATGAGTAAATACATTACATTTACAAATTTATTATTTACTGAATTTACTAATAAATAAGTAAAGACAGTACATCAGCCTCTGTCTGTACTATTTATTTATCTTGTAAATTAAACAACAATTGTACAGGATTTGTGTATATTCATTTGTAAATATATTCCTTTGGGAGAGAGTATCTGTGTGGAGTCTTATTAGCATTTTTGTGTGTGGTATGCAAGTACACACTTGTCTGTATTGGTCTGCGCTCCCCTGTGGTGTGGACGAAGGGGGACTGAGAAGAGGACACACGGATCACACGGTCAGTTTAGTGCTAGCGTGTTAATGTGAAACAGTTGAAGAACAGTCTAGGGCTCTGGATCTCTCTTTCAGATCAATAATTAAACAGCAGACATGCACTAATGAGGCCCTGATGTTATTTAGGAGATAACACTTCAGCTTGAGAAAGATGCAGACTAACATAGCTTTTGCTAAAATCTCTCCGTGTCTAACACGTTTTCAATCGCATTTTCTTTTTAATGCCCACCTCTTTCTCTCTTCCCCCCCTCCTGTTTGCAACCCATTCCTCTTTGAAGCTTGACAGTCTTTGTCTTTGTAATTCTCTCTCCACACTTTCTTCTTGAGGACTGAATTGCTTTTGAAGGCTCTTAAAATCCTGTTATACTCTCCAAGGACAGATTATTACTACAGAATATTGCTATTGGCAAACGTGCAGGAAAAAATAGGTCAAATTCATCGTAACTAAAAGTATAATAATAAATGTAGACTATTAACAGACATAAGTAATAATATTTTTCTGCCAGCTTCTGCATGCATAATGAATCTGGAAAGCAGCAGATAACGTATTGATATGTCTTCTAAAGTAGGAAGTTGACCACAGCAATAAGGAAGGTTACTGACCACATCCATCACGCCACAAGGCCTCTCTCTCTCTCCTCCTCGGTTTAATGGGACTCGTTAATCAGACTGGAGTCTCATCCATGACAAAGATCTGTCTGACACTGACAAATTCACCCTTACAACTGAAAATAATGACACAGCAAGTGTTCATAGATACGCATGGCAGCCTATGATATGTCATGTATATTATGACAAGCCATTGTAATGGACTGCAATAGTTGATTGACGGCACACAGGAGCGTTTTTATCCAAAGTTGTTGCTTAAGAAATATTCTCACATAGCAAAGTAAAAGGCTTTTGTGATGATTGAAAACCATCTATCAAGACAAATGTAAACGGGTGTTTCTTCACCTAGAGCACTTTTCTATTCACCAACTACATCTTGAGTTTGATAGCACTCTGTGGTGGAAGAGACATTTGCTTTAAAAAAAAAACACCACCTTTGTCCTGACTATTTTAAGAATTATACATAAATACAATAAATCATGTTTTCACATCTTTTGCATAATTTGACACTGGAATTACAGTTTGGAAATGGAGCACAATAAAAATATTCTGTTGTGATATTTACCTGGAATATATTTTTTTTCTTTACCCATATTATACATATTTCATCCGTATACTCTTTACTCACACAACTAGTCAAACATGTAAAAATGGCAACTTTAACATAATAAAGGTATTAGCAATCACCATCGCAGGTGATAGGTGCATGGGAGAATAGACCAAATAAGTCAGGTCAAAAATCTGAGATGTGATCATTTTAAATGTGATTGAGTTTGAATAGTACAATTGTATATGCCTGATGAAGGTCATGAGACCGAAACGTTGCTAATAGAATTTTGATACTTGTTTGCATGTGTGTGGGATTTCCTTGTTTTTTTTGTTTTTTTTAACAAAAGATTTAAATGATAGATTTAAATAATAAAGATAGAAATGATTCTGATTATTTGACACTTAATTAAGACTTAAATTAAAAATTAAATAGTTGCAATATGCAATAATTCATATTTTTAGGATGTATTCTGATATTTTGAGGCTGAAGTTCTGGGACTGAGACAAGCGTGCAACAATAAAATATATACATCATAGGGCCTACCTGTATATAATTTGAAAAGTAGTAAAAAGGAAAGCATTTTAAGTGACCTTCAAATAACAAAAAGGTTTAAATGTGCATGCGTTTTACTACAAATCAACCCCTGGGATAAAATAGTGCGGACAGTAGCTGAAGAAACACCGCAAAACAGCACAATTCATAACAGAATATCATCAATCACTGCATGAAAATGTGCAAGAAGAATGGGAGGAGAAAAAGACTAATCTTGTCTCATATTGGTCCAGCATCTGTAGTGAAGCATTAATGGTGTGGGATTAGCAGGGCTTTACTGTCATACTCCCAGATTCAGCTCCTGTCTGACAGAAATACACACACATACAGCAGAAAAGCTAGATAAGCTTATCAGAAATCACCACAACCCTGAAGTTAATCTCATTCAGACCGCAAACTGACTGCAACTTGTATATCCGAAACAGAGATTGCTAGTGTCGTTTGGGCTGAGTGAAAATCTCCTGGGGATGCTACTGAACCCGTCAACCTGAGTAGCAGTACAGACTGAGACTGTATTCAAGCATGTACTGCATGGATGACCCACAGTGACAATCAAAATCCATATTTATAACATATACACAACTCTATACACACATTTCCCTTCACTTCTCATATCCATAATTTATCTCACTCCATTTCCTTGCATCGACTGTCTCATGCAATTTTATACAAAAACTTGCAAAACACACAACTCTCGAATACCAAATTTTCATCATTCTTACATGGATAAATGAGAGTGACAGTAACTGTTACTTTAACAACAGCAAAGCAGCCTGTCCTTTGAGTTGTACGTGTTTTATCTGTCCTGGGTCCAGATAATTGCATCTGATTCCGTATGTATGATAAACTGGAAGATGATGGTAGGGATACTGAACATCAGCTCTTTGGGAAAATGTAATTACAGGTCTTGCTGTGTTCTCCTGTGATTTCACTAGCCCTCTGAGCATACAGATGTACACACACACACACACACACACACACACACACACACACACACACACACACACACACACACACACACACACACACACACACACACACACACACACACACACACACACACACACACACACACAAAAACCATCTATGATGTAGGTGCACTTAACTTGTTTAATAGCATCATGTGTCTTTTCGCTCAGTGGTTTACTGTCAGGATCCAAGGGTTGCCATGAGATATACATATATATATATATATATATATATATATATATATATATATATATATATATATATATACACTGCCCGGCCAAAAAAATTTAGATTGCAGTGTTTATTATGTTTCTAGCATGTTATATGTTTGGCAACAGTTCTTCTAAGCCTAATTGATGGAGTGTGTAGTTTTTTCATTTCTTAAACAGCCATGTAGAAAGACACATTATGGCCATATTCCAGGATAACAATGTCAAGATTCATCAGGCTCAAATTGTGAAAGAATGTTTGGGACGGAGGATTAAGAGTCATCTTTTCACATGCATTGTCACCTCCAGACCTTAAATTCATTGAAAGTCTTTGGGATGTGCTGGAGTAGGCTTTGCAGAGTGCTTGACTCTTGCAAGATCTTGACCAAACAATATATGCACCTCTTGATGGAAAGAAATGAAGAGTTTGGTTCAAAAAAAAATTTAGTTCTCGCAAAAATCAGTATTGTATAGGGTCGGTATTGAAAAGTCAATTTTAAATTTTATGTAAAATGCGATATCCGCCGTGTTATTCTGTCATGTTTTCTCCCTTTCTTTCCAAACCGAGACCAACACCAGTCTCCTTTCTCTGCAGAAATACTGTATGTGTATGATATGATGTGATATATTACACTTGACAAATAGTGGATGTCACTCCAATATACCTTTCAAAAGAAGTGGGAAATGACTTTCTATTCTGCTAATATAGAGGCCTGGCAAGGATATTATCCACTTCTAGGTACTGTAGAAATGAGCACTGCTGCAGGGACAGCAAACGATATTTCACACTTAAGATCCAAAGCCACCAGCGGACATATCACTACTCTCTCTCTAACCTTTAGTGTTATTGCTGAGAGGCTTTTATGTTGTGCTGACTTAAGCTGTCAAAGATTCTTGTTCACTGTGGTCTTGGTCACTCTCAGGACATCTGCCTAGTGCATGCAAGCATGAGTACAAGAGTATCTGTGCATGTGGCACAGCCTTACCGACTTCTGTTGGTCTAATTTTTTTATGTAGTACTTTGATGTATGTTAGGCAAAATAACAAATAGGCAAAATAACACACACACACACACGTACTATATTATAATACATTATATTATATTATATATAGTTATAATGTATACTGCGCTTTATTAAGTAAGTGATAATTATACATAAATATATATTTAGTCATTTGAAATGACTAAATAATGAATTTTTTTTTTATTATTTTTAAACAGGTTTTGAGGTTGCAGGACACACACACACACACACACACACACACACACACACACACACACACACACACACACACACACACACACACACACACAGAGAGAGAGAGAGAGAGAGAGAGAGAGAGAGAGAGAGAGAGAGAGAGAGAGAGAGAGAGGTTGAGTGTTAAATAGTGGACAAGATTTCTCACACTCTTCCCTCACTCCCTCTCTCATTTAAAAACACAGGCTGTACTCATGCGGGTGACAAGCCAAGCCTTGGCTGTCAAAACACTCCCGGCAGGGGATGAGCCCAGCTGAGACAAACAAAACCACACGGGCCGCACTCGGTCACCATTCACAGTCTGAGGGTGAAATATTTAGACAGCTTGTTGCATATTAGTTCACAAAAAACATTTTTGTTTAGCGGACAACATAGCAAATTATGGAGAAAGGTTGTCTTGTAATTTGTCCACTTTAGGCATTCACATTGATCACTCGTCAGTAATGCAAATGCTGCTTTATTGTTTGGGTGGTTTAAAGGTCATCTTATTAAATATAAACTAATAGCCTATTTGAATTTACAGGAGAGTTTCTTGTGATAACCTTTAGAAGGCGAGTGAACTACAGGCCTCAAATTTCTGATTTTATCAAATTTTTGGCATAAAAACGGGTCAAATTTTAAATGTTCAGATGCTAAATAATTTATTCAGTTAGTTGCCTGTTGTTCAGAGAGAGAAAAAAACTGCACTGGGCTTGTTAATATTATTGACCAATAGTTTCATCCCTTTTGAAAAAATAATTTCCATGACTTAGGCTACTGTTTACTGAACAGGGATTTAAAAAAATAAATAAAAAATTCTTATATAGTCTACCATAAGCTAGGGCTGCAAGATCTGTTAGATTTCATTCTTCCCTTGAAATTGTAATTGCGATTATAAATTACGATTATCACAATTTACATTGAATGATGTTTTGAATAGCTTTATACCATTGTTTGACGCAACTGTATGCCATGTTTATATATATATATACACATATATATAAAAACTCTTCCTGAAAAAAATTATTGCTTTTCTATAGCATAAAGCCTCAAATGTCTGTGCTCAGAATATCGATACGACAATACATCGTCATGAACTCCTGACGATGCGTATATCGATACTGTTGTGCTTTTGTATGTAGCCAATTCAGGGCTCGAATTTCGGCGCAGGATTGCGAGTATTGCACATTGTTCTAATCATTCCCACAGGACTTTCTGCAACTTTCTGCAAGACGCAATTTCCCAAACAGCGTGAGTGTTCAGAGGTGCCGCGTCTTCTCTCTCTCTGGCTCTCAAAATGGGTTGCTCAAGGCAAGCGTCACACGCGCTGAAGGCGTCGATACAAGACTCTTGCTTTTAAGAGTCGGGACATGACGGAAATTTCACTTGCACAATCGGGCCAGCATTGCATCGTGACTAAAGTTTAACATTTACACGTCTTACCAGTTTAAACATTCAAACGATTTCGCGGATTATATCGCTTTTACAGACAAAAACACAAATAAGCATTAAATAAGTCTTATATAAGCATAAAATGCATGTGACATTATAATGAAAACAGGATCCGTGCACTAGCTCTTAAAGTGACAGCAGCCATATGTGTCTGTCATTAATTTTGTTGTCAAAACAAAAGATAGCTTTAATTTGAAAGAATCTGGATTAATAGCCTAAGTTTTTAATTTAGTCAGGACTAAAATACTACCCAGTGTTATTTTACATTTAATTACTTATTAAGTTTCTGTAGTATTTCTGAATACTAGTGCTAGACCTATTCAAAAACTTTTATCTTTATTGGTAGGATTTCTTTATTTTATTGTATTTATTAGTTTAAAATGATTTCAATGTAGCGGAAATAAATAATTTTAGTTTCGCTTGGTCCCCTCAAAGGTGAGTTTGATTTTCTCCTTAGCGTGAGCGGTCCATCTATCACTGTTTTCCATGTTCACAGAGTTAGTTTGTGGAGTAAATGTATAGGCTGTGTACACGTTTTTTTTTTTTAATTGGTGGGTGCTGTTGAAACAACTGTTGTTTTACGTGTGTTCAACCAATCAGCATACACTAACGTCACTGGTAGTTCCTATTGTGATAGGTTCTCTGTGAGAGGCGAATCCTGACAAGTAAAGTAAAATGCTCTAAACACACCTCTTAAGCAAGCAGAATAATGTAAGTGGACCTTTTTTTGATTCACGGCTTTGACCGATTACGAAATCGTGGCATCCGTAATCGTGATTAGAAATTTGATTAATTGTGCAGCCCCTACTATAAGCAAAACTTTCCTTCTTGTATACACTCACACATACTCAATACCCAAGATTTCATGCTTGTCCACATTAATGTCTTGACACTATTTGTAAGCTGCAGGACAGCAGTTCAAAAGTTGTGGAGTCATGAGCTCACACATGATTCACAAAACCCCTGCTTGAACCTGACCGCACACACTGTATTCACTGCAGCATGCCACAGGGACAAGCTTGACAATAATAAACAAGTCTGATGGACACTCACAAACCGGCACATTTAAACACCCCCCACAAGAAAAAACTGTTGTGGCGCAATGTCAACATCCCCGTAGTGACATTTTAGCTGGGACAAACTTCCTTAGAGACACCAATCTGGCAGTAAAGCCTAAATGTTACGCTTGGCTTGCCTTTTCCGCTGACCTGTAAATAACAATGCTGGTATACAGAGCTTGTGCTTCCCGGTGTCTTGCCCGGGTCTCAAACCTAATCACAAAGTCACAACAAACACACAAACAGACTAAAAATGCACAAAAAAGTCCATACTGTCAATGATGTTCGCTAGCATTCAAAGCTAAAAGAAGGCATGCCTGAATGAGAGACCTCCAGAAAACAAAACAAATCTAGCAGTGCAGAAGGTTCACAACTAAAACACTGTAAGCTCATTCAATTCATTCTTAAACATTCAGTAAGAATTATTTCTCTAGTGAAGGGAGTTTAACAGGGAGTGGGAGTGAAAATAATGGTGTGCTGCTGTTCACACTTGAATGCTTCTGAACTTTATAATTGACTCCATTAATTTACTCTTACCTGAGCCAAACAGTTTCACAGCAATTTCTGCATGACTGCATGGCAAGTGCCAACCACTCTAAATTCTCAGAGCATCTTCCAAGTAAAAGCTGTTATTGGGCCTGATTTGTTCTTGTTATTTCTATACAAATGATATTAGCAAATAAAATAAAAAATAGATATCTAATTGTAAATATGAAGACCAACACAGGTTCTACCTTCATTTTTACAACACTCCAAAACTATACAATTCCCTGCAGTTTCCAGCTAAAATGAACACTTTTATTCCTTTTCACACAAATTATGATTACACCATTTACACCTGGTCACATAAATGTGTTTTCGAACTTTTCGCAAAACGGATATAAATCAGATCTTCAATTCCCACGCTATATACAGATTTAATGGAGTTCACGTCACCGAAAGCAACAGATATGAGCTGCATTTAATTGATAATCAGCTAATTTCAAAATCAAAGACCGCAATAGGAGAGAGCGGCAACAGCCCTGGTAAGATCATTTCATTTCTTTACTTTTAATGAAGATGATTATGTGTTAAGCATCTGCGACTTACTTTCACTTTTATTTGCGATAGTTTGCGCGTTGACTTGATGAATAGATGCTCATCTGCGGTGATGCGTGTTGCAGTAGCACAGTCATATCTGGCTTTATGTCATAAAGCCTATAACACGCTGTCACACGTTTATTTTTTAGCATTGTTGGGAAGAGTAAAATTTATATTATGTGGTTTCAACAACCAGATGAATTTACACTTGTCCAGTTTCGTCTGGAATGCGGCCCAGACCTCCTCCTGATGTGGTTTGAGCGATCGGATTTAAATTGGTCTCGAATGTGTTTCGGAGGGCATTTACACCTGGTCTTTTCACGATTAGATAGCTACCCCATCACAGAAAACGCATGAAGTGGCCAGGTGTAAACAGCCCCTAAGATGGCAAAATCTGGTCCAATTATTCTACAGAAGCTGTGAAAAGCTCTGGGCTGTGTCAGCACTAGTGATTTATAAATCATTATTTGTGGGTGATGGGTATATATATATATATATATGAAAAGTTCAGATGCAAAAGCCTCTAAGTGCCATCTGAAATTTTCTTCTAGAATGATCATTTTTATCAAGCTCGTATATTTATGTTCAGTAATTTCACTTAAATGACAATGAATAGATAATGTTCATTGTCATTTAAGTGAAATTACTGAACTTAAACATACAAGCTTGATAAAAATGATCATTCTAGAAGAAATTTTCAGATGGCACTTAGAGGCTTTTGCATCTGAACTCTTCATATATATATATATATATATATATATATATATATATATATATATATATATATATATATATATATATATATATATATATATATATATATATATATATATATCAGAGTTCCCCAATAACTACAACTAAACACTCATTTTTCCATTAGCACTCTTCTCTACCGAGACAAGATCACACTCTGGAGACAAGGCTGAAGGTCACCGGGGGTTGATGAAGTTCACCCTGAGCACGACAATGACGGATTGGGAAGAGAGAGAAAGAGCTTAAGGGCAGTGGGGAAAAATGCTTGTTGAAGCATCTGGAGATGACTTGTGTCAGCAGTCATGACACCTGATGGACCTCCCATCATTCCAGGAATTCACATGGAAAGATCTAATCCCCCGTATATTATCCTTTGATTTCCTCAAAAGTGCACAGGTGAATTTCTATCACAGCTTTTCACTATGGTATACATTTTTTTACTATATTCCCTCACATTAGCATATAAGCCTACAGGAATTAATAGTTTTCTAAACTAGCCAGACTCTCTGTACAGATAGATATTTATATAAAATAAAAAAAAAATAGATGGATGTATAATAAACCTTCTTGTACTTACAATAATGCTGTAAAGCAGGACAGGTAGAGTGGTCTGTCTTTAACTGTGTCAGTTCAGTTCACGTCTAATATTACATGCTGTTCGCAGCACACAAAACAAATAATGACTTTTTGCTTTACTAGCATGTGAGAGACAGGAAGCAGTCAAAAGAATGCTTTTATATATCTGAATCTGACTCTCTCTCACACAAAAACAAATTGGCCTCATTGGCAGCCAAATCATTTGCTGTTCTACTTACAGCCTCTTTTATCACAGTTTGGCTTCCACGTGTCGTACACACACACACTCACTCACTCGTTCGCACAGACTGTCTTTTCTCCCCAAAGCATCTGATCAGTGGGGTGAATCGGTTAATGTGATGCAGACACACTCGTTGAGTTCCTCTCAAACTCTTTGAATGAGTGTTGTAGGGTGAATCGCTCGCGCTAGAAGTAAAGCAGAGCTGCAGTTTTCATGCATTTCAACCTCTCTTTTGTTAACAGAAGCTCTTTTCCTCCCAAAAGCCCCCATTTAATCAAACACCCACAGCCTGTGATATAATCCCAATATGAACTCTCTATCACCCTTCACAAATACAGTACACTTTCAAGCTCTTCAAGCAACTATAACTTACTATAACCTGCTTAATGATAAAGAGAATGAATGTGACAAGAAAACAGTCTCTTTATCCGTCCCTGCAGCATTCCACATCATTTAAAGGATTACTTCACCAAAAAAAAAAAAAAAAAAAAAATCCTACTATTCACTTAACCACACATCATTCCAAACCTGCATGATTTTATTCTGCAACAAATATAAAGACAGAGAGATGAGGGTGAGTAAATAATGATCATTTTTATTTTTGGGTGCACTCTCCCTTTTAAAGGATAACCAATTATGATACAAGTAGTGAAAACTCTACTTTATTTAACTTTGAGGTTTAAAGTTGCAGTCATAAGAGCTTGCATGTTCTCAAATTTGCACAAGCAAATGGATGAGCATTACTATTTCACATTTCAGCAGCACCCAAATCTACATAAAGTTTGATAATCTTTCATTTTCAAAAGAGAATATGAAAAAGACAATATGAATAATATAAAGAGGAAATATCAATTGGCCAGACAATTAAAGTAAACTAAATCAGTATGAAAAACACACTGAAAACTATAAAGAAACCTGTGGGGGACCAAGCAATCAAACCAAGTTTGCTCAACAGATGTCATTTTGTTTGACATAAGAGATACACACACACACACACCTGCAAAAAACACTCACATCCAGGCCTGTTTCCAGAGGTAGTACAAGAAGATGACATCGAATCACGATCATGTTGTAAAACCATTTCCCACTGACAGAAATGCCAGTGCTTTGACACATCATACACAGATGCACATCGACACAAACATTTGCAGACATCACATTGTGAGAAAGGCCACAATGGCACAAGGCAACACACTTCAGAAAATGTCCAAATGCTCAGTATAAACTCAAGTAAACCAGTGCACAAAAAGGCAGAAAACATGTACAACAAAATTATCAAATAAATAAACAAATACAAGGTGACATGTTTTACTTGTTCCTGTTAAAAATGCAAACATAATAAATGCAGGGGGATGCATGTTATATTCCAGATTAATGAGTGGGTGTGCACTGATTTCTGGGCTGATGTCATTTTCAGATTTGGCTGACATATCATGCTCTGACCTCGGAACATTTTTGCTTATAACCAAAGCACACAGTCATTTGACCTTGGTGATGACTATGCCAAACATAGCCAGTTTGTTTTGAAACAAATGAAGCATGTGTCACACACTTCAAGACGCTTTATCCTGTCAAAGCAGTCACTATCATACTCACTAAAAAGCCAGAGGTTGACAACAGCTGGCACACTATCATTACGAGACACATTTGTGGGTGTACAAATCTTGCGCTGCGTCCGAAATCGAATACTTAATTATGATATAGTATGCGAAAAACAGTAAGCCAATAGGCCAGAATACATAGCATTCAGATAACTGGCGAGATTTTGATGGACACTTTACTATCCCATAAGGCCACGGGAGAGTATGGTGAAGCAATGCAAATGACGCTGGTAGGTCACATGATAATGACAACATGGTGGATGTAGTATGTCCGGATTACACTCATACTACACTCATTCATACTATATAGAAAATACTTTTTTTAACGGTCGCAAAGTAAATTCAAATTCAAATGTGCCTAGTCCGTACACAATTTTTTAAACATACCGTTTGCTTTTGCATTAGACCTTCTTTAGCAATAAATCCCAGAACAATGGCAACTTAAAATGTTTTTCATGATAATGATATGACTGATGTGGCATAATAATTGATTGGTGTGTTTTAATGCAATTTTGACGTGTGTTCACAAAGTTGCTTAGAAAAACCGACCAGTTAAAAGCTAGTGAAGGCTAAGGTACAGATATATTAGTCCATGTCAATATGATGAATAGTTGTATAAAGTTAGTAACAAGTGTACTGGAGGGTCACAGATGTGCTTCGGAGACAATCTGATTTACACAGTGAGATTGGACTCACTGCAGTGGTGAGGGCATCTAGATTAACCCCCTGAGGTCGACGGTATCGCCGGCGATACCAGCTCGCTTTTTTTTTATCAGTGTAAAAGAAACTCATGAATACTCTGTTGACTTTGATTTTCCATAGGAGTTCCATACATCAATCGATTCTGTTAAATGTGTATTATTTTTGTGTATACTCACAATAAAAACATAGTGTTGTGCTTTTCGACAAATAAAGAAAAATTAACACGAAGCGAGTTCTGCCTTCTCTCTGTCCGTGTAGTCCATTCTGAAACGCGTCCGAAAATGAACCATAACTCAGTGAATACTTCTCACACATACACGTGATATATGTCTTTATGAAGCTTGAAATCTCTTCTTTTAAATGAAGTAATTTATATAAAAAACAAATATTCTCATCTTGTGAAATCTGTATTAAAAGAGAGCGATTCCAGTCGACCTAATTAGAGCTAATTCAAATGTAATGTGACTCCGCCCACGGAGAGCGTGCGCTATTCAAACGCAAATGGCTGAGGTAATCCGCGCAATCCTGTGAACGCCCCCATCAGCTCGAGAAAACCAAAACACAAGTTTATTCAGAACATTACTTGCTTACACCGTCTTGCAGCGCTGTGAGGAATAATGAGGAATACGAGGAATACGAGCTGAGGAATACTAGTAAGTTTTTCCTTCTCGGGTTTCTGTTTATTGACGAATGAACGGCATGCGCTCTGTTTTTTCTCCATTATGGACGCGAGCTCTAAAAAAAAAAACACTAAAAGACTTTCAAACTTTCACAGAGACCTCAAAACAGAAAGTACAAATCCTTTCTTTAAAACGAATTTCGTTTTGTATCAATTGTATCTTAATTTTAATAATTTTTTCATTAACAACTTTCCTGGATTTAAAGTAAATAAGCCTATCGTCAACGAATGATGATGTTTTAGCAAACTGTATTGCTATACTGAGATGAGTAAAAATCGACTGAAATATGTTGAAATAAAATGTTGGCTATTTGTATAAGCAACGTAAACTGCAAATTAACATTTATATGCCCTAATATTTCATGAAAACAACTTTACAGTCAGGCGAAATATGAAAGACAACATTTTGTTTAGTAGATTTGGGTACAGTTTTTACTGTAGAATATACTGCCTCGTCAAATAAGCTTTTGTTTAGCAATTTCTATATATAAAATAGCCTAATATTTTTGTCAAAAATAAAGTCATCAACTAAGATGTTAGCTGTTCCAATGTTGGCTATATTCAAAGTAATGAATACATAGATAAAATGTAGGCCTATAATCTTTCTCTTTTTTTACAAAGAAAGAGTACACTTGAAATATTGTTGAAATTGTAATTATTGTTGTAATTGTAACCTTTTTAATAAAATAGCACAACATATGTACAAGATAGATGTAAGCAAAATCTTAAATGGTCAATATAAGTCTTCTTCTAAATATCTTTTGTCCAAGCATTGTGGCTCAGCCAGTTTCACACCTGTGTGAATGGCTCATCATTATGCAGAGTGGGTGGTAATTCAGGTGAAAACCACTCCTCGTTCACGCCCCCTCGCATATTGGCTTTCCAAGCAAAACCTGTTTTACATCAATTTAAATCAATGTATGGTTTTATTTGAACGATAAAGCAAGACTATTTTCACATAATTTTGAAGAAAAAACTATAGGCGACGACATCCATTGGTCAAAAGTCTTATTGACACATATTTACTGTGTTTTGTGGCCTTATTTCAGAAATTTTAGTTTTTAGTTTTTTCAATATCCACGCATAAACATTATTCTCTCAAAAATTAAAACATGTACATACACGTGGCTCACATATTATGGTAGCCCTGTTTGTGCTTTATAGAGTGAATTTACACCTTTGCCATTAATATGTTTATAAGCAACTGAAAAAAGCACAAATGTAAGAGCATGTCAGAACATCTCAAGGGCCCAGAAAACCGCTCAGACTCCAGAGGGTTAAAAAGGCCAACCAGAGTGTTTCAATGAACCAGCAAGATTAACTGCAAATTCAAATCAATGAACAGTAAATACCCATGACATAAAGGGACAGTGCTCAGCTAACAAAAGCAATGAAAAAAGTTTGAGGTCTGTGAATTTTTTTTAAATGTTTTTGAAAGAAGTCTTTTGTTATCACCAAGGCTGCATTTATTTGATTAAAAATACAGTCATATTGTGAAATAAACGGTGTATATTGTATACTGAGAACAGAAATCATTCTAATATGCTGATTTGCTGCTCTGACTTTTCTTATACCAATGTTGAAAAAGGTTGTGCTGCTTAATATTTTTATGGAATTGAATTCAAAAGTGCAACATTTATTTAAAATAGATTTTTTGTAACAATGTAAATGTCTTTACTGTAACTTTTGATCAATTTAATACATCCTTGCAGAAAACTTTTGACCGGAAAACACACAAATAGCCTAGATAAAATATCAAGACATTTGACATTTAAACAGACATAAACAGACATTTTAGTTTAAAATGAAACACATGTGGTTATTCTATTAAAATAATTGAACCAAATAAGCAACTAATATGAGTGAGATGAATTCTGACACTGGAATCACATCTCACCAGTCTGAATCAGTCCTAGAGTTACAAGCTCAAAAGAAAAGTCACACACACTCTTAAAAACACCATAATCACTTTAAATGAGCCCTCCCTGTTTTCCATTTGGGACTGATCACAACCCCAGCTGCTGCTGCCTCGCTTTGTCAAGCTTCACAGAAACCAGACAGAAACTGGCTGTAAATAACAAAAGTACTATTGTCTTTCAATGGAGCAACAGAGCTGTCTACAGCCAGACGCATAATGGGGAGAAATTTAGAGAGACGAAGATAAAGAACTGTGAGGTTTGTGAAGAAGATGGGAACGTTGTGGTTGCGTATTTTCGCTTGCTGCACAAATTTTTTGCATTACAAACATGCAATTATTTCAACCCAACTTGGTAAATAAAGCATGTAACATTTGGAGTTATGAACCTACATCAGCCAAAACTGCCAGATTTCCCTTCATCCAAATGGCTCTATTCTTGGAGAAGTGGTCAATGTGAGCGTGCTTTACTGTCGTCATTCAGTTTTAAACTATTATGCAATTACAATGAAACACTCCATTTCACCTCCCTACTCTTTATTTGACTGAGTGTGTGGTCAGTAAACTGGTATAATAAATTGGTGTATAAATACATCTAGACCAGTTAAGTCTAGACTAAAAGCAAAAATATGTGCTCTAAATTAATTGCTAATGCAGTGTAACTGTCTGACCACTTGAACCACTTTCACCTCCAAATATTAAAGAGTTTAAACCATTAGCCATAAAGGGGATTATATTTTCTGTCCTTTCCATTTAGTCATCTCATGGGATCTATGAACAGCAACATTCTGGATTAAAGTCTGAAATATAATCCTGTCTGAAAACTCAACATGAACAAAGTGCCTTCATAACCACAAAAACAGACATCTGTGAACTAGCCAGAATTTGCTAAATAAATAAATAAATAAAAAACTATACTTTTTTAATTGCTCAAATTTAATCATTGTAACTTGTCCAAAAGCCCACTAGAGGCTGAACATGCAACTTAATGAAAGACTGGTGGTAAGTTTTTTAATGCTATTTAAGTTGATGTCCTTAGCTCAGAAACTTCACTGAATGATGTGAATGTAATCTATATTAGGGGTCAAATATTTCCACATGGGAGTCTTTTGCCACATGGCTTTAAACCTCTACCCGTTCCTGGGTGGCACTGTGACCCTTGATTATGTTCAATCAGGTTTAATGGTCTTGAACAGAACCAAGCGTATAAGAAAATTACAGCGGAGCAGTTCGTGAAAAATGAGTGCAGCTGTGTGTCAGCTAAGAAAAGAGATTTGTGTTTAAACAACATTTACTTAAAGAAACATCTTTACCTTATAGCCATTTACCAGAATAAAATGTTTACACAAACACACAACTTATGAGAGAAACACTTTGTGCAACAGTCGGACAGCCCCTTTTTACCACAGTTCTACTGCAATTTGCTCTCAGGGGAAAAAAGCGTCACAATTGGTGTTTAAGCTCTTTGCGACAGTTTTTATTTATAGACCAGAGACTAATGGCCACAACACAGCCTATCATTTTTATTAGCGCAAAGAGGTCTGTCAGAAGCATATTACTCACCGCAGGGCTTTCTTAATGCCGAGTCAATAAGGAGAGGAGACAGAAGAGAAAGTGACTGACAGAGATACAGAATAATGTCACAAGAAATCACACATTAGTCAAAAAGGTTGACCATGGCCAAAAACACTTTAAGGGAAGTGTTGAATTGATCAAATGTGATTAACTCAGTGATACTCTCATGTGCGTAATGATTTAGTCCATGCTAATAGGGAATGGATGACAGCATTTAGAAAGATTATAGGATCTGTCCATGTCCATCAGGGTAGTTCGGAATGTTCAGAAACAGGAAATTAGGGAACATTTTCATCAGAGAGGCCAATGAAAAATGACCTTTCCAATTTCCTGTGACACCCTTCCACTTCCTGCTCACTCTGTGTGTCTGACAAGCGAGCAGGCTGAAAAGAGGGAGGAAAAATGACTGTCTTCAGGTGCTAAATGAATCTAATCGGCTGGAAACAGATTTTAACCCCTCACAGTGTGCTATTGTCTGCGGAGCGAGCCGCGTGGAGCTCAGTGGAAACTGATACGCAGAGGTCCAGCTCCGCGGAGACCATAACGATGAGATAAACAGTGTAATTGGTTCACCACACTCCCTCAGATCAGCACAGCAATATGGGCCCATATAGCACAACAGATTCTTGCCAAGACATACATCATGTCCAATAAATGCCACTGGCGAACACAGGGAAATTAGGATTAGTTTACAATCTTGACAACACAATAAATCAGTTGGCTGATTGATTCAATCAAACAAAGGATTTTTTTTTTTTTTTTTTTTTTTTTTTTTTTTGTTTGTTATGTGGCATCAAAGTTTACAATACAGATTCCAGCAATTTTGGCCTCAGATTCTCAGTTCCTGATCCATCTGAAGTGACCTAGCCTCTTCAGTCACAGCTGAGTGCCGCTGCAGCAGGGCTACTTCAAATAACAGATTTCATAGTTCAGAACATTAGAGCAGAGATCATATTAAAAATTACAATCATGTATCTCTGGAAAGGTTTCATATCAGCTTGTTAAGGGAGTGGAGTCCCTCCTCAATACTCTATGTTTTATGGACTCGTATTCTAAAATAGTGCACATCTACAACCATTAAAGTGAAGGGCCCAGAGCTGCCCCTCAGTATAGCAGATTAAATGCTGAGTCTGACTCTCATGCTGCACAATGTATTAAAGAGCAGTCATTTGCATTATTATACTCTTTTATGCTTACCTTTATGTAAATATCATTTTATCATTATTTTTATCATCTGCTCTCACTGAATCCTAACCTGTCAGCATGAGAAGGAATCTTTTTTTCACCTATCCATTTAATTACCCCAACACAGAAGATAATGGAATACAAAAATATAAATAAAATGCAATAGAATAGAATAGAATAGAATAGAATAGAATAGAATAGAATAGAATAGAATAGAATAGAATAGAATAGAATAGGAGTTGGGAACCAAGAACAGATTGCTTATTCAGAATTGGCTAAGAAGAGAGAGAGAGAGAGAGAGAGAGAGAGAGAGAGAGAGAGAGAGAGAGAGAGGGGGGGGGGTCTGTAGAGCAGAGGAGGAAAAAAAGGGAATTGAATTGAATGTTTTGTTCCATTAACGATTCTTCCACCAATGCAGCAGCATGTAACACTGTACTAAAATAATTCAGTTTTTCCTACAGTACTATTCAGTAGACATTATAACACAGATACTGAATCGTATAAAGCTCAGAATACAGTGCAATCAGTGTATTAAAATCCTGAACGAACAACTTAACAGACAATAAAGTCATCAAGAAGTCAGTGTGAACACACTTTTTCCAATTCACCCTATACTAAAAATATCAGCAGAATTATTAATGGAACCACTATGGAACTGGAAACATTAAATTCCTTATGACAAAACACAAAGCAAAGCAAAACAAAATCAGAATAATGTAAGGAAAACAGAATACAAAGTCTAACCATATGATAAATTGTGGGAACTGTAATTCATTGCTCTGCAGATGACACACACACACACACACACACTCCGAGCACAGACTGCAGGCGAGCTGAATGTGTGCCAGTGAATGTTCAGGCAGACATTATCTGAATGTATAATTGACAAGAAGGTGAGGGACGCTGGTAGGTGAGTGTAGACTGGGTGGTATGAGTGTGAGTGTGTATGTGTGTGAGGCTGGCACATGGGGTGGAGGAGGGCAGGTTGTCTTGAACAGGAACACACGAGAGAGGAATGGCTAAGCAGTCACTAATTATTTCTAAATCAATATTATGACAGCAGGAGCAGAGAAGTGCACGGTCAAATCCCAGTCTGTCAGATTTCAGTCCGGCTCAGTCCTTTGTGCATCTGTAAACTGTGCTTTCCCTCGCTCACTCTTTTCTTTCTCTCTAGTGTGATTGATTACAGGGATATTCCTTGTGTGCAGGGCTGTTTGGAGATGCTGGAGAGGAAAGAGTTATTGATCAGACATCTTAATGTGTGCAGCTTTGTGTCGTGATCATTGCAGAGCCCCCTTTTAAATACAAGCTAGGCTTAGCTTTTTTACACACAACGCGGGTTTATTTTATCAATAATACATCCCTAAATCCCACTCATACTTACAAAAGAGTTACATTAACACTGAAAATCCTCACTAGAAGATGTTCTGACAAACCTGCATCAAAGTGTCGGGTCAATAGAAAACAGACAGAAGATCTATGGGGGAAAGTCCAATCTCATATAGGCTAATTATGTCTGATAACTCATTTCTTCAAGTCTGGCTCTATCGGTATTGACTTCTCACATCAGGGGCTATCCTAAATCCTGAGAGCTGCTGATCAGACCAGATGTGATGATAACAGACCACATCTCTCCATTTAGCGCAAATCTGCCTGTAGGCAACCAACTAATGTGCCATACAGTAACCCATGCACAGAAAAGTACACTTTTATTTATATATATATATATTTCATTTTTATATATGAATTCAGTATTTTGCTGAAAAATACATTCTCAGCATAACAATGAGATTTGCGAATGATTCAAAAAGTACCTTGAGTGCTTACATGTTTAAAAACTCCTATAATAAATTCTGTTTACTATTCACATGCTCACATACAGAGAGAACATCATCATACTGTATTTTTATTAGAAGGTTAAAGTCTTCTGCAAATTTTCTTTTTCTTAAATGGAATGACTGTAGTTTGAAGGGGTTGGTTTGAGAAGGAATAATTGGACCTCAAGGCTCACTATAAGCATCCTCATTGAGATTCTTCTTTCCTTGTTCTTTTCCTTGCTCTTTTTTCCTTGCATCTAGAGCTTTTACCCTATATGCAGACTTGTGAATTAGTAGAAAAAGGATATCCAAGGTTGTTTCCGTGGAAAAAGCAAAGCGGGGGTGAAAGCTCTTTGCTGCACTGTGTGACAGGGACCACTTAACCTTCAGACCTTGACGAACAACACACACTAAACTCAGACAGAAAGATGACATACTGTATGCAAATTAACAGTCACTGAACAGACCCTCATAAACACTTGGGGTCGTTTCAATGATTGCTGATATACAAATCTGACAAAAGGAGAAAACAAACTTGGATTTAAACATGGCAGAGCACTGCAAAAAGCATATAGACATCTTAAGACAAGTGCAGAATGCATACAGGCAGCTGTCTTTTAAGGCAGCATTCTAGTCGGCACTGACATTCATAGGTAACCAATTTGAAATGCTCTACATGGGCAGCAACTCCACGACACACCAATAGAGATTCAGCGAGTGACTCAACATGACATGCAACTTATTTTTGTAAAGTTTAACATAAGCATGTTGCTGAAAGTTGGAATTAAGTTTGATATCCTCCAACTTGATGGAATCATAGTATGACGCTAAAAAATCGGAGTCTGTGTCCATTACACTACATGATTTTCTGTGAAATCTGTCAACTCTGACTCCCTAAAATCTGTAGATTGGAAGTTGTGCAGTGCATTCCATTCTTAAGCTAAATGGTGTGATGCTCTAATAAGCAAATAAAATTCACAACAAATACTAAGCACAACGATCAGTTTCTATTTACATGCCTGATTTGTTTCAGTACTGAATGAAATGAATGTTTTTATAATCGACAGCTACTATCGATCATGTACACGATCATATCCATGCACTCTGCTCTGCTCTTTGTAATGCAGATAACAGCATCAAAAACAGGGTCAGACTGTGTAAATGGTTTGACCCAAATGTCAAAAACTTATCTACCACTTTATCAAGTCTAATATGGAGGGAAATTGATATGAAGACATTTATGCATTTGATCCCAAGATGTTTCCATACACTAATAAATCCCTCAATAACTGACTTTATTTTTCTTTATTCTTCTCCTTTCACCAGTTCACACAGATCATCTCTGCCCATCTCTTCTTCATCACTCTCAGCCTTCAGTCTCTTCTACCGCCTTTGCTTTCCTCCCCTCTCTCTCGTTCTCTCTCACCTTCCACCACTTAGCGACCGAGAGCCAAACTCAACATCTCCACCTGAGCCCAAGGTCACATTCTTGCTGAGGAAATAAACACCCATCCTCTGCCTCTTCTGCTCATGCTGTTGCCCTAGCATTATCTCACCTAAAAGAGCATTAATAACCTGAAAGAGGGAATATTCTAGCAAGGTCACTACAGTCCAGTGAGACAAATCTCATAATGACAGGTTTCACTGACAAAGACTACAACAGAAATAAAACGCACACACAAAAAAACTGCACATTCAAATTCAATACTGGTGCTGTCTTTATTCGGACACATACAAATCTTGTTTGAAACTTGTGCCTGTTTAGTGACAAAATTAATGAAAGAAGGAAATAATAAAATAGATTTGAACAGCAGCTGAGGCTTCTGTTAGATGAAAGGCTCATTAATCCAAGCAGGCCTTTTTACTTCCTCCCTGATTAAAAGATGCTTCCTTTTGCTCTGGGTGATATCATATCAAACCGTCCAAAATGTCTTAATGAGTCCATAATGCTACTGGAGCTTTATGGGTACTTAAATAAAAAATACGTTTGAGAACTTGACACGACCTGCATTGTAAAATGCTATACTACATCTAAAACTACTTTAAACTATGTTTTAAACTTTAAATGCAGCTTATATTAATAGAGAGGATTCATATTTTAAATATTTAAAAATAATAATGTCACATTGCAGGACAATGTAAAATGAACTTTCAGAAGGCAGAAATAAAACACCTAAATAACTATTCCTAACCGCTGCTCATTTCAGTCATTCATATACCTTGAATTAATACCTTCATTATCACAGGCAACATATGGTTGTCATGACTTTCCTTTGTGTCATGAAAACAGAAATCTGTATGTGTCAGTCTGAATTGAGAAATAATTGAACTCCGCAACACAGGAATTTTCACTTCCCCTTTCAAACTGGCTCTGATCAATATAGAAGCATTCATCCATTAAAAGCTGGAGGCAACTAAACCAAAAACATGAAGTGAATGCACATCTGCGTGGTCCCTACTTCTAATGCCAGTATGTCAGCTGTAGCAGAACTGAATACAGTAAAGGCTTTCAAAAGACCTGCAGTAAGCAGCGCTGAAGGCTTTTTAGTGTTCTAATCAAGTGAAATGCTTCTGGTGGATGCTGACTGAGAGAAACTGATTGCAGACAGGCTGAAATTCTGGGGAACAACTGCAAGGTTTAGAGGACAAAAAAAAAAAAAAAATCCACAGAGAAGTCTTAGTGTACCATCTGATTTCATGAGCTTTTATTGTGAAATGATTTGCTTTTTTCTTTCAGAATACACTTAATATCAGAGTTATAGTTATTAGTATATATATATATATATAAATTGACAGCCCAATAAAATACACATAACACATAAGATAACTAATGCTCAAATTCAATAGATCACATGAAGATGAACACTGCAGACTAACATATAAAACCAGAGATGCTCAGTAACTCAATTACTCAACAGAACAAAATCTGAT